>NW_027114634.1:215239-227610 GCF_000696795.3 Halyomorpha halys
AGAAAGACAAAATCGAACCTGGATAATGGAGAGACCAAAGCTGGCAAGTAGCTCCAATTGCCTCATATTCCTCATTCTCAGAGCCAATGTCCTGACCAGAGAAGAATAGGTCAAATGGTGATGACTATGGTTCATAGCAGCTGTGTCAAAATTGAATTTAGAATTTTTAATCAGGACACTAAGCAATATATTATAATATTATATCATATACATGCAAACACATATCTTTGATCTTTTCTAAGTTCATTTCAGGATCCAACCCTCTTTTTCTCCCATTAGGAAATAGCCTTACATATAAAATCCATGCCTACATTTTTTTTTCTAATACAAAAAGGTAACAGTATAAACGTTACCAATTAGTATAAACGTACCAAATGCTCTGGTACACTCCCAGAGCACTTAGCTATCAGATCCTCATGCCTACTGTTCTTTGTGTTCAATTAACTATATATTTTTATGTTGAAAATAATGTAATTTATTTCTCCCAAAATTTAATTGAAGAAGTGATGTACTCGATAATTAACAATAAACTAATATTTCAATACATGTTATTATTAGTATTATATTTTTTTGTAATGCCTATTTCTTTGTTATGAACAGTTGTATTAATTCCTGGTGTGAAATGGAAGAATTAGTTGTGTCAGGAAATCGGCTGGACTCTCTACCTGCTGGCCTTGAAGCTTGGAAGCATCTAAGAGTTTTGCGTCTACATTGCAATTTGCTTCAAGAGACACCAACTCTTGTTACATCATCTTCATTGAAAGTAAGAAATTAATACTACTAAAGTGAAATCTATAAGTTGTTATAGATTATTGAATTAGGCAACCTAACAACTTTGAATATTATTAATATGGAGATATATCTGTGAATAGTAATGAACTCAGTTATTTATACATAGTACATGAAATCACTGACTGTACAATGGTTTATTTATTTTATTTGATACACTGTTGTTTCTACACTTTGTTTAACTATTATTATTTATTTATCTTTTATTAGTATTAGCATTTTATGATTAGTATATACTTTTTAATTATTATAGTATGTTGTATATTAAAATAATCATTATTTTATTGCACATCATAATCATTTTATTTATTGCGCAATTAGTACTCAAAGCCCCTCCTATGTCCTAGAAAAACTGCAATTCAAATTCTCTGCCCAATCCCATACTAAATCTACCCTTCACCTCACCGAACTGTTGCGTTTGATAAATCGTTTTTTACCTGAGCTGCATATCTCTGGAACTCCATTCCCTCTAACATACATCGTGTACCAACCATTTCCTCGATTAAATCCCTTACATTTCACTACCTTTTGCTTTACCAATCTGGCCCATTATTATAATCATACAGATATTTTGTAATTAACTTTTTTTTTGTTTTTACTTAGTCAGTTAGTTTTTTAATTAATCTATTTTTTCTCTCTGTATATAAGTTATAATTAAGTGTGGCCACACTGTTTTATGGCCAATAAATGTTATTATAAAATTAAAATTGCCTTTGTAATTATTCTAAAGGGACATAGTCCCAGAATAATAAACTATTTTTCATTTCATTATTAAATAACAATTTTAAAATATTTGTTTCTTGATTTTAGGTCCTAGATTTATCACACAACAATTTAGAAAAAGTTAATCTTTCCTCTTTAATATCAAAGCAATTACAATTCCTTGATATATCTGGCAATACAAGGTTGCAGGTTGATCCCCGACAATTTAATGATTACAGGTGAGTAGTTCTATTAATACTGCATCTTCTTAATGAATGAAGAAATTTTTATATTGATTATAAAAAATATGATTAACTTTAAACATCTATTAATTGTTGCTATTACTATTAAAGATCTCAAAGAAATGTCAGCTTGGTAGACACTTCAGGTAAAGGCAGAGCAACCCTCCCTACGGAACCAGAAGAGAATAATTCAAATCCTACTCAGTGGACTATTGGATTTTCAGAAACACCTGGAAACAGAGAAAGGTATAAATAACTTCTTTTTTCAAGGATTGTACCTATATAAAAAAAATAAATTTTCAAAATGTAGACAGTATGTTAAACTATTTTTTAAGTTTAATTCTAACGCACAAATATACTATTGTATTTATTTTGTGTGTAACACTATAAGTTCAAGTCCTGATAGGAGACAAAAAGAAATGTTTTGTATCCTTAACCAATGAATAATTGTTTCACCATCCTATGCTTTTTCCACAACATTCAGAGGGAGAATATGCGGTTCTGACGACCAGGTCTTAAAGCAGTAAGAGGGGTAGTTTTCTCCTATTTTAGCTCTTTTTCTACAATATGCTGCAATTACTTCACTAAAATTCTTGTGTATATCTTGTATACACTAGAATTTTAGAGCAAATTGTTTCAAATTTCAAGCTTTCTGTTGTTGAATATTGCAGATTTATTTAAGTTTGTTTCGGTTTCAAATCTTTTTAATAATGCAGGCACTGAGTTATAATCATAATCTATATGTTCTACTTCATTTTTCTAGGCTATGTGTAGCTCAGTTGAGATTAACTGGCTTTTGTGGCAGTGAAGCACTCCTAGGACTGTTTGATTCTGGAACAGATTCAGAACTTCCAAAAATTTTGGCTTCATCTATTCCTAGGATTCTTTTAGAAGAGCGAACTGTTAAAGAAACAGCTACTGAGTATATGAAATATACTTTGCTTGCTGCACATAGGTATATTGTTTAATATTTTTATTTTATTATGCTATTATGTAACTAAGTAATTAAGAAATTTAAAATAAATAGGATATTTAATTTAACAATATCATTCAATATATAATTTTTTTATTTTTAATTATTTACATATTTATTTATTACATTTGTCGACAACAAGATTATTATCAGTATTTTATATTTTTGAATAGTTTACATTTCTATGATGAGCTATTATATTTTTCTTACTTTATATTTTTTGTTTGTTATTATAAACATTAATGTCTGTTAATTAAGATCATTTTGATATTTTTTCTTAATTTATTAAAGGGAATTGAAGGAGAGGGGTCAAAGATTGGGCTGCTGCGCACTAGTTTGTCATATGTGTAGTGAACGTGGAAGTGGTATTAGGAAAAGAACTCTTCGTGTTGCTACCGTTGGAGAAGCTAAAGCAGTACTTGCCCGGGCATCATCTTCACTTACCTTAGCTCATGTCCCTACTCAGGTATATTATGATTGAAACAAACTGTATTAATGTAACAAGTACTAAATCTAAACATAATAGTTAGTTTATCAAATTAATATATGATGGATTTGTTTGTTAAATCTATTAGTCTACAATTGATTATAAAAATTTTAAGAAATCACTCTAAAATTTAATTTGAAAAAACATATTTCTCGCTTATAAAACTATCAGTTAGATTAATTATTTTATATATTCTTGTTTGAGAGTTGTTTAGTTTATTCTTTATTTAAAACAAATTTGACCCTTTTTTTTCTCTCAACTTTATTCTTTACAACTTTTCCAACGTTTCGACCCTCAGGCCATTCTCAAGGATACCTTCATATTAATGTCATTTCCTCTTTCAAATCTTAAAATTGCAGGTTAATTGCCTTTGTCCCATATAACCTTTTCTAAATAATTTTTTCCTAAATTTAAACCTTTTATAAAACATTTTTCTTCCTTCCTTCTTTCACATTTGTAACTTAAAACAGAAACGTTGGAAAAGTTGTAAAGAATAAAGTTGAGAGAAAAAAAGGATCAAATTTGTTTTAAATAAAGAATAAACTATCAGTTAGTTTATTCTCAGAAATTTATAACATAATTAAATTGAAAAAGTTATAATAGAAAGTTAATTTTACACATTTATATACTTTGATGTACCTATATGATTTTCTACTATCTCCACTATTCTATTAAGTAATTTTCTATTCTATTGTCACTAAGGTTTACAACTAATTTCAATTTTGTGATTTTTTTTATTTTACCTTATTATACCTTCAAATGTACATTCAACTGCCAATTAATATTAAATCTAGTACATTGTAAACAAAAATTCAAACTAATCTTATGAACAATTAACTTACTTAATTAATTAATGAAATAAATTAAATATGGATAGTAAATCAAACAAACAATCTTTAATTGATTATTAAATTATTTATATAAATAAGAAAAAAATAGCATAATTTTTGACAGTCAGTATAAACTGAAATTACTCACTCACGCACACATTATAATTATAAAAAAATAATAACATTTTTTATTTCTTTGAAATATTTTGAATTTGAAAAGAACTGAATGCCTAACTCTTATATAACTAAACAAACACATATATAATTTTATAATAAAGAGAAAAGCTAAAATTATACAGTAATGAAATTAAAATGTCATACTATAAAATAAAATACACTGATGAAAAATTTAAATTGTTAAACTAAATTTACAAACTGTTTTTGATAAGACCAGTCATATCCTGCATATTTAATAATTTGACTATCACCAGAATTCAGTGAGTCGGGCAGGTGGGGGAGCTAATTTTACTTTATAACTACCTTTATTAAAAAGGTATAATTATTAGTACTGAATTATTGTGTATTATTCTTATCAAAATGGTTCTTGAGCTGATCATAAATGTAAAAAACATATTAATTATGAAGAATAAGGATACTTCCAAGCAGATCATTAATAATAAATCAGCTCATTCATTTACTAATATAAGGAACAAGACTCAAATTATGTTTATTATTGTAAACATACGAAACTGAATTAATTTTTAATTCATTTTAACATTTCCTTTGATTTGATTTATAAATTTTATTCAGATGGTGAGAATCCAAATTGGTAACAGTTCTATGTATCCCCTTGTTATACCAGACCCTCATGTAACTGAGCTTACTCTCAGAGATGATGACAGATTTCTTATTATGGCCAATAAAAGGTGAGCCTTCCATCTTAAATTACAATGAATTAAAAAATTGCAATTTCCACAAGTAATTATTTGTTCATAGTTTATACAATTAAATTATAATTAAATTTTTAAAAGGTTGTGGGAAGTGGTGTCAGCTGAAGAAGCAGCTTCAGAAGTTCGACATGTAACAGTACCAGGACTAGCTGCCAAGCGCTTACAAGACCTAGCTCAAAGTTATGGTTGTGAGGACAACCTATCAGTTATTGTGGTTTCGTTACAACAGTCATCAATAAATGCAGCATACAGACTACAGGTGAGGCTCAAGAAATTATTAGATAATTTTCCTAATTGTGTTAAAATTAATGAGAAAAAGGTATTATTTTGCTTTCCTACTGATTTGATAGTGTTTTTCATTACTCATTTTATAAATCAAACAAACTTTGTCTTTGTTACTAAGTAGCCTATTGGGTCGATTCAGAAATAATTTCCAATGCAGTTAAGTGGAATTTATTATTCCTATCTACCCACTATCATTTACCAGGACAAATGAGTTTTAGCTTTCAGTAAACAGATAATAGTTCAGTCAGTATACAGACGACTGTTTCGTATGATACCAGATTAATTAAAATGTTGTTGCTAACCTCTGAAATAGAGAGTGAAAAATTCATACTCATCATGTGATACTTTCAGAATTTAAATAAGGTAGCAGTGCTAAAGAATATGTTGAAAATTGAAAAAATATACAGTGGGTAAGAAGAGGAATAGACAACTGGTCAGCAGTTAGAATTAGTTTGCCAAATCCATTCTGGAGGTACAGCATTGAAAGATGAACCAGGACTTCCTTCCAATTTTGATTAAAAAAATGTAAATTAATATTGGAGCAAAATCTAATTTAATCAATTAGAGATATATCATAAAAGTTGAATAGATCATAATAAACTGTTTGCTGTCACTTCAATAAATTAGGAACAGGAGTGCCTTGCTATCTCAGAGAACAGAATAGAGCATGTCACCATCACAAGTTTGCTTTTATAAATTCAAATCATGTTTTTTTTTTTTTTTAAATAGGTTAATAATGAACATGACAAAATCGTCCACAATCTATCTGATCCTAGAGCAAACTTCCATGGAAAACAGATTTTATGAGGTGTAACAAGGGATTTTTAAGGTATAATTCATCCAAAGTTGTTAAAATCAAATTTAACAATTACTGTTTGTGCATACATTTAGTAGCAACAAAGAGTGAGAGTGAAACTTCTCGGAAAGCATCCCGCACTCACTCATCAATCTCATCATCATTCTTTTACACAAAAGCTTGTATGGTCTGTTGTACCACACTTTGCACCAACTGTCTTTTAACAATATATAATGTCTTTTCTGTCTCTTTTAAAACTTTTGAATCAAAAAACCTTCAATTACAAAGTCAGTCAGGCTGTAGACATTTCGTTCATTCCATTCATAAGAGTGGTGAATACATAATAAATTAACACAATTTTAATATTAAAGTAAAGAAAAATAAATGTCTGATGAGATAACAGAAGTCATTTATGACTCAGCTTATTAGATAAGTATATTTTCTACACAGGACTTGTTGATTGCTACCCCATTACCACTAATTTCTCATTCTTATTATGAATAACTAAATTTTATTTGTGACTAAACTGTGTAAGTGCTACTGTCAATAATTCGCTACCATTAATTTATAGTTATTAGTCCTTTCTTTTTTCTCTCTCTATTTTAGACTTTCATTTTCAAATCCAAAAATCTAAGAAATTGTTGTAGAAAATAGGTTTTATTATGTGGTTTGTAAATAAAACAGTAGATGGCAATACTTTAACACTGCTGGGAAGAAACAGGTATGTTTCTTTGTTCTGAGGACAGTCCGGCATGATGTTTATTGACAGAAATACATGGCCTTTGTCTTTGTTTATAAAAACTCTGGCTAAATTCCACAACAGAAATGAACCAAATTAGAATATTTGAGGAATAATGTGGAACTTTAAATTGTTGTTTAGAAACATAAATAAATGATCTTAACTTACATAATTGAAAGTTTGCTTTGCAGTTTTGTTGGATACATTAGTTTTATTGAGTACTAGAATCTTTTTTTGTCTGCTAATTTACAAAATAATTTTTTTGTTTATTTATTTATTTATTTATTTTTTATGAATTCATCAATATCACAGAATTAAGATCAACATTAATATTGATCCCTTAGTTAAATTTTCCTATCTATGGAATAGCATTTTTTTTTTTTTTTCATTTTTAAATATCTAAAGGCTATTATGTCTTTCCATCTGCTGTATTAATTTTAAAAGTCTATCTGTTAATTACTGAGTATAATTATTTCTCAAATATTTGAAATTAAAGTGAAAAAAAAACTTTGATGTTTAAAGAAAGGAGACTTCATTGTTTTCAAAATGATCAGAATTTATTTAGGACTGTTTAACTGAGGATAACAGAATAAATAAATGGTTAGAAAAACTATGTTATCTAGATACCTCCATAGCTTAATACTTAATTATTAGTCTCATATAGTGACTGAAAAGTTACTCAAAAAAATTAAAAGGATTTTGAACATAAAAAATTTAAAAATCTCATTGACAAAATTGGTATTTAAAACAAAGTAAGAATATATGAGAATAATAAAATATATTAATTATTTTTACTGATTTATTTAACTTTTTTTAGCCTTCAACAAACAACTGGATTGTTCCTACCTTTGGAAGGTACTATTTAAATAGTAATTTAGTATGTATAAACTAGAATGTTATTTATCCATATTGTCATTGACATCTTTACTCTTCCCATTCAAATCCCAACTTGAGCCCTTTTTATGTACCCCTCTGTGGTGTCCGTGAATCAACCACCTAAAGACCAAATATTTCTCACACTTGCCAGCCCTCTGTAGCCAGTACCACTCACTGTTTTATTTAGAGTTTACATTTTTCAAGGTATTAATAGTTTCATTATCCTGGGTCTCCGGTGTGTTCAGATAATAAGACCACTCCAGAGGTTCAGAGAGGAATCATTACAGCAAATGGGTGTTATTTTGGTCTAGCAAAAACACTAAGAAGCCATTTGTTGTTGAGAAACTCAATAATCACTCTATATAAAACATTTATTGGACCAGTACTAACTTATGCCTCAGAGACATGAATCTAATCATGGATACTAATAGTTTATTAATATTTGAGAGAAAAATCTATAAAGGAATGTTAGGCCCTGTAAAGAATGGTGACAAGTTTAAGCTAAGGCACAATGCAGAGTTGCACCAAATCTACTGGGAACCAGATGTGATACAATAGATAAGAGGCTCAAGATTGCAGTATGCCACAAGAATGGATGGTATCTCACTGTTTAAGAAATTTTTTTGGTGGATGTAGAAACAAAAACAAAGAGAGGACAGCTATGGCTAAAGGATGGATCGCTTGTGACTAAGGGAGTTGAGGCATCGGTCTTAGCAGCCTCAGAACTGCAGCAGCGCTGGTTCAAATCTGGTCTCAGAAGATTGATATTTATTTTGTGGTGGATGGAAAAAAAATTTGACCCTCCCACCATGGCTAAAATAGGTTGGTTAGCTCAAGATAAACCCACTCACTTCCCCCTATTAGTCAGAAATGACCAGGAAGGTGGTAATATAAAAAACAAAACCATGACTAAGGTAGGTTGATGATGATGCACAGACATTTCTGGAAAAGAGAGCTTGGCAGACTCTTGCACAAGACAGAAGGAAATGGAGGCAATGTCTTGATGCGGCAGGAAATAGTATTATGTATATATTTATATATGTAATGAATCACATATACATATAAACATTGATACAAATTAATATATTTGTGGTTATGTTTAAACTGTATATCTAATCCTTCCAAATTTCTGTTTGGTTGTACAAAGGAATATTTAAATGTTAAATGCATTTGTAATTCACATAAACAATGCTGTCTTCAAATATTTTAATTTGAGATAAATAGTGTACTTCCTCAAGTCGTGATATTGATCAATCTTTGAATTCAAATATTACAAAAAATTATATTAACATTTAAAATCAGAAGCTATTTAGTGTTTAAGTGGATTTAAACATGCCATTTATTTATAAAATGCATCCAAATGCAAATTTACACATAAAATAATTCAATTTAGTGAGGAAATTATCTATAAACTGTAAATAATTCAAATCTTACACCTTTTAATTCTTATTCATCCAAAAACATTTTATTATGACAAAATATAATAATGACCCTCCATCTAATAAACTCGTAACATCTAATATAATAATGATCTAATTTAAAATAATAATTTTTTTATTCTCATTTTTATTTCTATACCAATGGCCATATTTTGTTTATAGCAACAATTTACATTGTAAATATTTCCTTCATCTCCATAAATACAAAAATATCTCCAAAATATATATATTCAATTTGATCTAGGTAAAGACAATCTTTGTTTATAATATGTCAATCTCATTTATTATTACTTCTTTGAATATAATACACGCATAATAGAGAAATATTAATGGCAAACATTAAATGAAACTAAAATTTGAAGTAATAATGTCCTAATCAATGTTATTGAGTTTTGTTTCTTAGAATAATGAAACAAAAATACAATCATTTGAATGATATTAAATATACAATTGTAGGAGAAGGCCGATGGATGCTGGTGCCATGTTGACAGATCGTCTCCAAGTGGACAAAGTGATCAAGCAAGCTATGGCAAGGCAAGTTCCGGGGAAAATTTTCTTCACTACATATCTGAAAAAGTATGCTTTTAACTTTTTTTGTTTCAATATTTATTTGAAAATAAGAAGTTGGTCAGTGAAGAAAACACAGTTCCAAAAAACATCAAATTCTATTATTGTAACTAAATGAAGTTCCATTGGTGTAATTGTGTGCTGTTTGTAATTTGTAGACATTCATCGAGGTGATAGGTCCAGAGATTTTTCAAGTCTACTATTATTCCTCCTGCTACTATGTATACTATGGATGATTTTAAATAAAAAGGTTCATTTGCTAGGCTAGAATTTTGAACAAGTGAACCATCTTCTAAAATTTCCCAATTTTACATGTGGCTTCCAGGGATTTCAGAGAACAGTGTGTGAGATAAATGGAGCTAGAATCACTTTTTTATACTCTGAATCTCAATTTTTTAAAGCAGTGGACAAGGGAATAGCTACCGACCTTGGATGGAATGCCGCATGTTTATTTGTGTTTGTATCTGTTTTAAATCTTCTTTCATTTTTTTTTCTATTGCTTACAAATACATTTTAGTAGTAGGTAATGTATATGCTGATTCATTTTTCCAGACATGATTTCTGTTTTAACCCGTTCACTGCCTTAAAAAATAATGTGAGATTTTTTTTTTCTTGTTTCCAGTAGTAATAAGAGTATTTATTACCAATTAAATTCATTTTTTGTAATTTTTTTTGTGGTATATTTGCCCATTTATACCTATCACACGAATTGACTGACACATTAGTATGTAGATGTGCGTGATCACGGATCGGTGTAGTAGACACCTTGCACTAGACGCATGATTCACAGATTTGTGTAGTAGGCATACGAAGTGTTAATTGTGTATTTTGGTTATTTTCAAGAGATCTAGCCTCCAAAAAATGAACAAAAATATCTGTTTATAATAAATACACGCTAGTTGCCTATCTCTATGCCTGTTCACCTGTTGAAGATCTTCTATTTAAATTAGAGCAAAATGTTGCCACATAATAAAAAATTAGTTTTATTTATTGCTGTGGTTTCTTCACTGACCATTCATGTTAATAAAATCCACACCATTATGTTATATATTGGTTTACAATTATTTCCATACCACAAGGGATATCAGCTATAGCCAATGATGTAGCAATTAATAAAAGTTCCAACCGACTTTTGGTAAAGCGAAATTGTTCAGGGAAAATAGATCCTGGTTAGATATATTGATGCTTTGTTTGAATAGCGACACATCTGAAAAAAAAATTTAGTTTAATCCGAAAATGATATGATCCAAAGATATTACCCAATACAGGGGTTTGGTTTCTTTTACTACTGTGGTCCCTCTATAAACTAAGCCTAAGTTAGTAGGATTGTCAAGAAGTAACCGCAGTCTTAGGTACAATCTATAGAATACATCAAATACAAAATTAAATTTTTTGTTCTTTTTGTTCAAAAAATTTAAGCATAGCAGCAATGTATTTTTAAAATTTTTGTATTTGATATGATTAAATTGATGTGATACATAAATTAAAAAGCAGACATGGCCAGACTGGACTTTAGAATCACAGTATTTGCTTTATTCATTATGAAACAGAAAGTTGTACTTACAATGAAAAACATTTTACTGGAGGTGCAAAATAAATTTTAAAGTACTATTTTAACACATTATTTATTTCATTTAGTTATTTTAAAAAAATCCCAGTTATGCCTATATTTGTTTTATAAAAAAAATTGTATCTACCAAATATCACTAGCAAATGTAGTCATGTATAATATAATTTGTATAAAAATGTGAAATGATTTAGGTTGCTTTAATTATTTCTTAGTAAAAAAAGTTGTTAAAATTGTGATATTCATGTAAACATATATATTTTAATTACGGCTATACAATTATTATAATAATATAGTTTTATTTGTGATCATTTCATGTTTGGCTTCAAGAAAGAACCTGAGGAACACCGATTTGAACCAGTTTTAATGCGTGAAAATGGTACAAGAAAAATTACATCCCGAATTCATGATGGTAGCCATTCTGGTGATTGTGAGGAATCACCCTCTGAAAGGTATATGAAATATGTAATGTATTTTTTTAGAATACATGTTTGATCTGCATTCTAACTTATAAACAATACTGTTATACTAATTAATATAGAGTTAGACCTACAGTACTGACTTAATTTTATTTATTTCCATAATTTTGTTTATTTAGTTACTATGATTTAAAAATTGTGGCATGGCAATATACAAAAACATATTGTACAGAGTAAATTATTTATGCTAACATCCAATTAAGTATCTGTTCAAATACATATACCTCAGCATTGTACTTACTATTTCTATTTATTTTAATGAATAAAAATTCTTAATTGTACAGATCAGGAGGAGGTCAAATGTCTGAAGAGCAGTTCCGATGTTGGGAATATATGTTGGAACAGAATACCCAACTACTTTTTGACAAAGAGTTAGGTAGTATCTCAAAGGCAGGGATGTCTTCTCATCAACGGAAGTAGGTTTATATAATTATTATTCCCTTATAGTAAATTTTTTATTATCACACCAAAAATTGAAGTCTTACATATTAGAATTTGGTCAACTTGAATTCACATACCTTACTGTAAATCAAGCAGTTATCTTCTCTACATATACATATGGAATATATTTTTCCATTACCATTTTTTATTTTAACTTTTCTAGACCCTTCAAGTTCATATTTTATTTATATTCATTACTAAATCAAGTTCATATTTTATTTATATTCATTACTAAATCAAGTTCATATTTTATTTATATTCATTACTAA
>NW_027114634.1:227660-228143 GCF_000696795.3 Halyomorpha halys
CATATTTTATTTATATTCATTACTAAATCAAGTTCATATTTTATTTATATTCATTACTAAATCAAGTTCATATTTTATTTATATTCATTACTAAAAAATGAAAAAGTCTTTATAGACTTTCATTATTGTTAATGAAAATTGTTGAAAAGTAAAATTTCTAAATCTGGGATCAAAGTAGAATTCCTTTACACAATTAGGACACTGAATAGAGTAGAAAAATTCACTAAAATTCAAAGTACACGAGAAATGAAATTTGATAATGGGCCTATAGTTAATGTCAACCTTTCAAAATATTTTTTACTTGATAATAGTTGGAAATAATTCCTGTTCTGTACCAAGTTTATCTTTACAGGATATTTGGCAGTACAAGATCCAATGGAAGTTGTTGCCAGAAAAACTCTGCCTATTTTGGTACTATAACTCACCTTCCAACACAGTATACCAGGTATGATTTACTTAATTTTTTCTTTATTATTTCTTATA
>NW_027114634.1:228193-236414 GCF_000696795.3 Halyomorpha halys
TTTTTGCCTAGTTCTAATCGAGAAAGAAGTGAAACTGACTCTCTTGAGACAGAAGACAGAATGTCAAAATATTGGGATGTTGCTACAACAGAACTTTAACCAACCAAGAAACAAATTGGTTTAATTAATTACTTTTTTTTTATTCTCTATGAGAATTATGTTTTCAAGTTCCAGCTTATATGGATTTAATGAGTGATCTCAGGGAATACTTTAACAGTTCTCAAATCACAACTAATGAATAATGAAATAAAAAATAATGATGTGATTCTTGCAGTCAAATCCAGTGGTTGTTTTTGTGACTGCAAATTTCTGTATCTTTTTTATTTGTATACTTAAAAAACATTTTTGTATAATCTTTTACTTCAATACATAGTCAAATGTATGTTCATGTACAGAAATAAATATGTAATATATTTGTACATTTTGTTGTAAATAATTAAACTTTGTTGAAGAAACAATGCTCAATATGTTAATTACTTTTTTTAGTATCCTATTCATATGTGTGTGTGTTTTTACTTGTATATTCTTTTTTCCCCACTTCTATAGTACCTAAACCTTATTTATTAGAATTTGAAAATCCTTTTCTACCTACTTGAGTCACTTATTTAACCATAATAAAGATAATAGTAAAGTTACTAGCAACTATTAGCAGTTAAGATAATAAAAAATTGAAAAAATAAAGGCTTAACAAATTCAAAAGAAATAAATACTATTTCTTTACATTCTCTGATATAATATGAATTAACTATCACAGACAGAAATAATATTCATAATCCTCCCCTGCTTCAAACCAATCCTCTATTTCTGAGTATTCTCATAATTCTGTCTCCCACTTATTTGACCCATTCCTTGGAATAGCATAGCAGCATAACCCACCTTCTTAATCTATTTTGAGTATATTAGAATTTTGAATCCCATAAGCAATGAAAGGTTTAAAGAATGCTCAAATACAGGTTGTTAGAGTAACTAATGCAAGGTTTGATACTTTCAGTTGCCCGATTATTTCATTCTTAATTTTTTTTAAATCCATGCCTTGTAAAAAGTTGTAATAGTTATTGACCAACCTCTCCCTCTTGCCAGGACATCCATCAGCAAAGATCTAAGTTTATTTTTCCCTCAACAATTTGATTTCAAACTAGGTAGCAGGGGCGCACCATAGCTCAGGAGTTGGGCACTAGTCAAACAATCTGCGGGCGGTGCCGGTTCGAATCCGGCCTCAGGGTGTTGACTTTTTCATTAAGTGGTGGTCACACAAAATGAAAAACTTGATCCCCAACCATGGTTAGAAAAGGTTGGTCACCTGTAGATAACCAGGGCAACATCACCTTCAACTGGATTACTTTAAAAAAAAAAAAACTAGATAGCACACATCACCTACATAAATCTAGGTAGTTCAACTCAATAGCGACAGAATCACTCTTGCTTGTGATCTCTACTTTATGGGCCATTTTCTCTGTTACCACTAAACAGTTAGCTCTGTCAAGGAATTAGTTAAATCCTCAGATTTAAGAGGTGATGTGCACTAATATAAGAACTGGGACAATACGCATTTAAAAAGGTTAAGTTAACTGGATAGAAGGTTCCATGGGATAAAGTCAATACAAGACACCATGGATCAGCTAATTTTAAGGTTATATACTTTAAATCGTTGCAGGATAGTATCAACACTTTGTAGAGTATACACTTTTAAAGTAATTTCTAAAAGTATTCGCTTTAGATCTTTGCAAAAGGACAGGGGCCTGGCAATGGTTATTCGCATGGTAAATGATTACAGATATTAAGGATGGACGAGAGACTTAATGGAGATTTTATAAAATAACACTGTTTAAGCACCAAAATAGTAGTAGAACTATTTGATCAGCTCTTTCCTCTGAAATATGAACACAAACCAGATTGATTTTCATAGTTGAGTTGTGATTAGTGATGTCTTTGGGTATAAAATGGCCATCGAGAGTCACAGTATACAAGAGACTAGATTTGATTGATTAGAGATCTCTTATATGTACTTTATCATCAAGACTGTATATAATAATAAACTAAAAATACATTACACGGTTATTAAAGAAGCAAACTTAAATTACATACAAGAAATTAAAACAATAAAGTGTAGTTCTCATCTACAGTGGAAGCTCCTAGAGGTTTTAGTTTACTTGATAGTAGCAGTAGGCTGCTAAAGTTCCATCTTGTACGCTTTCTGATCCGGCACCAAAAGTATACGCCTCATAACGCACTCCGGATCAGTTACAATACAGCGCAAGGTGACAGAAAAGAGCCCTCCTTTCTCGTGCTCATCAACGCATCTAAACCAGTAGGTTTTCATCGTTATTTGTGCTCCATGGTCTTTTACTTAATTCTATTCTTTGGCTTACTATCTTCTGATCAAATCTTGTCGATCTCTTGAAAAATATGTTTCAACAGAAGTGGCCAATGCTACTTCCTGAATGTTTTTGTATCCATATTCTCCTTCCTTCACTCTACGGTTGAGGAACTGGTACCGTTTCTTTAAACTCCCCATAAAGAGATAGAAAATTCGACGAGACCTACGCTGCTGTTTTGGTTATGGTATATCTGGTTCTTCTTGTAACATTTGTGAAGATAATTAGTTTTGTCTATCTGAAGGATAATCGCGTTCGACAAGAAAAATCCTTTGCTTATATTCTCTTCAATCTTGGAGTCAACGGAACGATTAATCGGATGGTGCAAATTTTAGGTATATGCTGAAACCATTGAAATTGATTTTAGTTGAAGCTTTGCTTCCCGTCCATAATACTTCTAGTAAGTTAAGACTTGTTAATACGCTCAGAAACTGAATACCTGATAGCTGGTCAAGCTAAAGTTTGTAATAAAAATTATGACCTGGTCGGTCCTTACTCTTTCGAACGTATTTATCATTTTGTGTAAGTAGGGTCACTGGTTATATTATGCAAATAATGTCTTTTCCGTTGAGATGAGGAGGTAGATAACATTCAACAAATGTAAGTACTATTTCGGGTTGTAAGAATCGTCAAGCTCTGAAGGCAACACTAGGCAGACTTTGTTGCAAGTTTGGAGCTCTAAGAGATTCCCTAGTTGATAGTTATCTAATTTGAAATACATGTAAACATTAATAAGAATAATCCTTCACAATTAACCGTTACCAGGCTAGATTATTGTGACCATCTCTCTGCTGCTTGGGGAATAGATACCTTCTATGCTTACAGCCTAAGCAATATTAAAATCTACCAATATTGTTTTGTTTTTCGATTTCATATTTTTTCGAAAGTTTTCAGTCTTTTGATAATCACATTTATCACTAATTAAGAATTAATCGATATTGTATCTACTAAATTATTTTAGTTGATCAATTGGCTAAACACTATTTTTTAAGATGGTAATCTCCCGAAATTGATCATTTCATTATATTAGTTTTGTTATTAATTGAATTGGATTTTTAATCAATATGATACGATGCACCCATCCCATACTTGATAAAAAAAAAATACTATAGGGCGTCAATGGTGGAAATACTATCAAGTTTCTTTGTGTTTCATTTCACTCTCCCTCCTACTTCTATGGAGGGAATTTTTTTATTTTTTTTTTTAAGCATAACAATCTAAGACTGATACTGATTATGTTTGATTGTATTTAAGAAGTGCAATGAAGATGAGCTAGCCCAGATGTAATATTAAAAATATTTTTCATGTTGCCACTATTACCTGTGATTATGGAGGGTTTACGAGCTTCTGACTTAAGAACCCTGATAAAAGAGATAGTGCATAGGAGAATCGAACTGTCAAAACTTAAGACAACTGATTCTGATAGTGAAGAAGATGATGTAGACGATATGTTTTTAGGCTTTACTGATGAACAAATTGAACAAAGCCTTCAAAATGTGAAAAAGAGGAAGTTATTAGAAAAAGAGAAAATAGTGGATAAGCGAATTCGAACATGTAGTGTTAATTTAAGTCAATCAGAGTTACTTATTAAGGATGTTTATATTAGTGATCATTGCCACAATTGTAGGGAAGTTAAAAGTGACATTTGTATACCTATTAACTTTGGTGAAAATCAATGTACTAATTCAAATCTGAAGCTGAAGAAAATAGTATTGAAAGTTTTTAGAGAACAGTGTTTTATAACTGTTAGTATTCCAGAAAATGTGACTATTTGTACTGAATGTAAACATCGAAAAACTATGCTACAATAATTAAATTATTGATTCCCTATGAAAAATCATAAGTACTGTAAATATTCAAAGCATCTAAATTATGATTTCAATTATATTTCATACTCATTATTTTTTGTGGCATATACGTTTTTTTTTTTTCTATAATTTGTTAAATGGTGGAACTCTGTAATTATTCCTTAGTATTTTTTGTTTCATTGTCAATATTTTGCTTAGGTCCAAGATTCTTTAATGTACATTTATTGGTTGATTTAGATCAATATTAATGCTCAACAGTTGTTTTGTTTTATTACTTTATTTGTTCATTACTTTTATAGCAGAATACTGTGACCCCACTTGCTAAATTATGGAATAGCTTTACAACTTATCAAAAATAATGTTTAAGGAAAATATATTTAGATCACATGTCAGTTATAATATTGGTTGATAACCTAAATCAACTGTCATCTAAAGGTTTGCTACATGATTCCACAATTTTGTTATAACTTTAAAAGTTCTGATGTTAAGTTTATACTTACCTACAATTGATTGGTAAAATAGTATGAATGAGGTGGTTGTTTTATCTTCCTTCGAAAAAATTAAAAATATTTCTTGAGCTAAATATGGCTGAATTGACCCCAATTTTTATCTAGTTAGGTTATTATTGTTCTCCAGTGTTATGGCACATAGGGGCGTGGATAGGTAATCTCCAGGGAGAATCTTGGCCTCACTTAGCATTTACTTGCTCTGCCACATATCACTGCTTTGCTACAGAAGTGGCACACAAAAAAAACCCAGTTTTGATTTTATTTTGAATTGGACATACATCAAATATAGTAAGTACCATAGATTGGGGTAATCTTACAGACTGTTCCAATAAAAGTGTGACTGTCGGAAAGTAACCCAAGTCTACTGTACAATATATAGGATACATTAAATCAAAATTAACAAAAAAACATTTTTGTCTAATGACTATGATGAAAAGAATGATGTTTTCAATAAGAAATACTTAAAAGTAAAAAGAAAAATTATTTTCTCAATTCCAATGCCTATTAATAATTGTTATTAAACTTTGATTAGTGTTAATTTTTGTTTTACACTTTTACTTGATGTGTCTTCAGGGAGCGCTGGCTTCAGTGGCACCTTCAACACCTTAGAACATTTGGTTAGCTATATATAATTTTTCATACCATTTAGCCGCAATGAGACTTGACAACTTTATCATAGCTGTAGAAATATTCTTAATTTAGCCGCATTGATTCGGGTAATCACTCACATAACATAAGGATATACCTCTACTGTTATTATTCATTGAGAGAGAAATAATGAACTGTAAAAATGTATGTATTGTAATTAAATGTATAAAATATCTACAATGTTGTAATTAGTAGAATGAATCAAAAAAGTAAAGTAATATATATATACATATTTTTCTAATTCTATTTCATTTTATTGCACCTCCTTTTCTTTTTTATTGTTGATGGATTAAGCTAATTGTTATGTATATTATGGAGAAAATAATCAGGACTAAGATTTGTTTTTTTTTATTAGATAAATTGACATTTTGGCAAATGATGTGGGCCACCATCAAGGCTTAAATAGAAATTAACACGCAAAAGAAAAAAAAAAAAAAGTCAACTGCCGTGTTTATAGAAGAGAAAATAAATTACTTTCTCCAAAAATTCATATTTTTTAAAAATAAATGAGAGGGTAACAGTCAAAGATAAAAGTAAGTGTTATGAACTTATATAAAAAATATTTACTCTTATTTTCCTTTTTCAATTTAAGCTCTGATAATGGTACACGAATTAAGAAGAAACATCAATATCCAATTAAATGAATTGAGTCCTCATTACTTCCTCTATTTTTCTATTTTAATTTGGTTAAGTTAATTGATTTATTTAACAAATTACTACTTTGTTTCTTCTTTTTATAACTATGGTGTTGTTATATATTTTAAATATTATATTTATAGTTTTTCACTATTAGTTTTAAGCAGATATTGAACAGGAATTCTAAACAATTGATCTGAAGAGTTCTACCTTAACATCTTCAGGAACTGGAACTATTTCACTAAACGTCCATGCTAAATAGTATTACAGGTTTAAGAGACAATGTTTAATTTAATTTTACTAAAGGCCAAGGAGCTTTATCATACATCGGCACAGTGTTCAAGTCCCAAGCCAAAAGTTAAAAAAGAACATCATCCACAAATTCGCTTGCATGGCTGTTAGCTATCTCCAATTTCTCTTTGAAAAAGATACTTGATTAAGAATCATTATTCCTTGTGTTAGTCTTAGTATCAGTCAATGTTATTTTCAATGAACACCTTTAAACATTGAAAAAGGTAAACAATAAAACAGTTTTTCAATTATTTTTTACAAAATATATCTTAGCAGACTCTTCCTATGGGCCCATCCAATAAGCTCTTGTGACTCATTGGTTTAGCTAAAATATTAAAAACAAAAACCCTAATTTTATCCACAAGGTTTTATAGAATTAAAGGCTGTGAAACCAAAAATTAAGGTTGGACATGCGATATGACTAATAAACAAGTTAAGAGACTTTTTGGATAACATTTGTGTTAATAAGAAAACTGTCAGTCTTGAAAAAAATAATATAATTAAGGTTTTCATTTTTAATATTTTAGCTAAACCAGTGAGTCACAAGAGCTTAGTGGAAAAGTTCTACAAAGGGAAGGTCTGGTAACATGTATTTTGTGAAAATTAATTGAAAAACTGTTTTATTGTTTACCTTTTCCAATATTTAAAGGCGTTTATTGAAAGTTTTTAAAAAGTAAATGCTATAAAACTCCCTTAAAATACACTTAAAGCTACATAATTTTCCAAGAAGGGGCCCCTGGGTACCATGTGGGCCATCCTCAGTCCTACTGCAGTGTTCAACTACTTATATCTTATATCATATTGTATTTGTTTCTTATAAAGAATGGAATAATTTAATTAATTCATTAACTAGCTCATCAAATCCCCAATAATTAAATTAATCTAACAAAATATTACCTGAGTGTTCTAGTACCTAACCAAATTCTGACATCAAATTATTGAGTTACTAGATGAGTCATGCATTAATTACTATACCAAAGTACCATTTTAATAAAAGTAAAAAAAAAAAATTAATTTACTGGAGACCTAGAACTAAGTAATAAAAATAGAAAAAGTTGTCAAATGTGTTTTTTAAAAATTTAACAAAAAACAGATTCATCTAATTTAATACCTAACAACTTACTAACACCTGAAGTCAAAAGAGCTCATGATCATAATCCTGTAATGAGTGTGCCACATGTGAAGAGCTAAATGAGTTATTTGTAGTCTGATAGTCCTAAGTAATGTACTAGATTTTAGTTAAAAGAGGTAACAATATCAGATTGTACTATAAAAAGAAAGCTTTTGGTGAAGTTTAGTTTTTTCATGACTATCTATTTATGGTGTAATGTGTAACAATAAAATGGAAAAAAAAGATATAAAATTAGTTTCTTATAGTAATGATACAATAGGCAATTGGAATGTAGGCTAAACGGCTAGATTTTATGTATGTTAGTGTGGAACGGTTCCCAGAAGAAATCTCAAACAAAATTGAATTATGAATGGAATATGGTCCGGGTGCGGTAAAAAAAAACTCAAATAGTAAATAATTATACTATTTTATTGAGCCAACGTTTCGCCTCACGTTCCAGGGCTTCGTCAGGGCTAAAAAAGATATAAACACTATAGTTACAAAAAGAAAAAACATAAGTGTAAAATAACAGGGGTATAAAATGAAAAGCAAGATATAATAAGAAAAATTAAAAGTTGTAAAAACAGTAAATGAAAAGGGTAATAGTAAGAGATAGATAAGAGAAGAAATATTAAAGAAATTACAAATAAAGAGATGAAAAAAAAAAATACAAATCATATGATGAGACAGAATGCATACCTGACGGTTTGTGCATAAAGTGACGGTTTGTATTGGGAGGAGTGGGGATGGCAGTTATGCCACAATAACGAAAATAATTTGTAAAGTAAACATAGTAAAAAAGTATTTAAATTAGGTGAACTATAAATGGTAATATACATAATA
>NW_027114634.1:236639-239409 GCF_000696795.3 Halyomorpha halys
AACAGGAAGGATAGTGAATATAAAAATAATTAAAAAAAAAAAAAATGTGAGAATTTAGAGAAACAAGAATAAAAGATATGACAAGAAAGTGGGCTTCTGAAATGCAGAAAAAAGTGAAAAGAAGTATGAGGATTTTATTATGTTCAAAATGTGTCGATATGTAAGGGAGATGCAGTCTTTATCAACTTTATGATTGACGGAATTCTCATTCAAATTTATGTAAATGGGGTCTGAGATAAGACGTTTGGTATGGTTGGGGGCAGTGGCAAGAATGGAAGGATTGTCGAAATTAAAAGTATGATTCAGGTTTAATGCGTGTTCTGATAATTTAGATGCAAGTGGATACCAGGAGTTGATGGAAGTTTTGTGCTGGGAAATGCGGTTCTCAGAACCTTATCTTTTAATTTATATTCATGTGTTACCTTCTTAAGTGTACTTATATTAATTGCTTTATTATTAATTTTCTATTATATTTTAGACTTTTCTGTATCCCCACTCATTTGGTATATTTTGTTTCTTAATCACTTACACGCATTATTCTATGTATCCCATTATTTTATACTTTACTTTTCCTTTGTTTTTCTATCTGTTTTTTTTTTTATTTATTTTTTTTTTATTAATATTTCTTCTCCCCCTATTATGTATATTACCATTTATTGTTCACCTAATTTAAATACTTTTTTACTATGTTTACTTTACAAATTATTTTCGTTATTGTGGCATAACTGCCGTCAAAACAGGTATGCATTCTGTCTCATCATATGATTTGTATTTTTTTTTTCTTTTTTCATCTCTTTATTTTTAATTTCTTTAACATTTCTTCTCTTATCTATCTGTTACTAGCACCCTTTTCATTTACTGTTTACAACCTTTAATTTTTCTTATTATATCTTGCTTTTCATTTTATACCCCTGTTATTTTACACTTATGTTTTTTCTTTTTTCCTTTTTGTAACTATAGTGTTTGTATCTTTTTCAGCCCTGTAACGTGGGGCGAAACGTTGGCTCAATAAAATAGTATAATTATTTACTATTTGAGTTTTTTTTTTACCTCACTCGGACCATATTCCATTTATCTATACACACGATCAATCAATAATCTTCCAAAATTGAATTAAAATTTATTTCTTACAATAAAAGATTTTCTTATAAAGTATAAAACAAACAAGTATATTTATCGCTAGACAATAAATAAAATTTTGCCTCATAGAAATATTTAATTTCCATGAGTAGCTCTTTGTGCTCCAGAAGGTAGCAGTGGAGGAAATTTAATACAACTTTGATCCCTTAAGAATTGTATAAACTTACTCTCTTGAGAAAAAGTGAAGCCTCAGAGTGTTAGGTTTACATTGACAGAAATAGGGATTTTCCTCATTAACGTAATTATCTATTAATCTGATCATTTAATCGCAAATTTAAACTGAATAGTAGTTGTAGTAAATGTTATTTCTAATAAGTTGGTCCATCAACAATGGAAATACATTTAGACGTTCTCGAGAAATTCTTGCTTAGGTCTCCTCTTCAAGTTCAAAGGGAATAGTAAAGATGAGAAAATATTCACGTTCTAAAAAGTAGGGAGTGGGAATAAAATTTAATAAACTAAATTTTTATTATTGGAAGAAAATAGTTGACCGTATGAAGTAGATTGGAGAAAGATAGTCCGGGTGGCGGTCAATAAAGGTATAAAAATAGTAACAAAAACTATTTATTGTTAAGCAACGTTTGTCCCCACTTTGCAAGGGACACTTTGATAAGAATGAAGTACTGTTGTCAACAGAACTTCAGTTCAGCGGACTTAAGTGGGGCGAAACGTTGGTTAACAATAATAGTTTTTGTTACTATTTTGATATCTTTATTCACCGCCACCCCGACTATCTTCCTCCAATCTACAATTATTAACTTGGTAAATTTTTTAATTAATTTTTTCTAAGAACAGTTAATAAAAAAATAATTTATTTTAAGTAACACTCTAAAATTTAAAGTTTGATACAAATAGATAAATAGTTGTTTCTGATTTAATTGTGAAACTTGTTCATTAAAATAAAAATCATTAAGCATCGATTATAACAATAATATAACATTTACACATCCCCATTTGACTATTTTTTTGTTCTTTGTTTTCAAATATTGATGAAATATTTAAATCACAATATATTTGATCAATTTAAAATGAGAGGAAAATACGGTTTTAGTGATGGAGCTTTGCTGCTCTCTACATTAGTACTGTGATCGTAAAAAAAAATGTTAAGTATCAATTAAAAAAAGACATAATTTCACAATGTTTTATTATTTTAATTACATGTTTAATAACCGATAATAAATGCATGGACTGTATACTCAAGGTTGTCTTTACGGCTTCCTAAAACACTACAAGAAGAATGTTTAAAAATGTACTCTTTTACCTTTGAACGACCTAACATTGTGTTTTCTAGGCGACTCTCTTTCAATTTCCTCACAAGTTCTCTCCCCCCCCCTCCCCTGCTTGCTTTTTAGAGGCTTGGACAGCTCTCTTGTTGTCATTGTTTTTTTTAAATTATAAATTTGTCATGAGTTTCCGTCTTTTCTTTTTATGTATTTCTTCAAAGCTTCTTTTCTATTCTTAACGGCGTCTCAGACTTCCATGTTCCACCAACGGATCTTTTCGGACCATTTTTTTTTTTTTTATAATAATTAGATTTATTTATTGATAGATATTACAATCTGCCACACAGTTGTGGGCAATAGGTAATATTGATAAATGATCTCATACATACTAAAATAAAAAAAATAAA
>NW_027114634.1:242449-245746 GCF_000696795.3 Halyomorpha halys
GGAGGAGGTGGAATAATAGGTATCTGATAATTAGGCTTTTGGGAAGTGGATGAGGTTTGAGGAACAGAGGGATGAGAATGTTGTCGGACCATTACAAACTTTTTTCTTCCCGTATTCCCATGTTTTGTCGCCTCTTGTCATACCCATAATTACTTCTTATCCATAACGAGTCTATTGCCTGCTCAACATTGTTTCTACCTAAACGCGTTCTACTCTCTGAAGCTACTTTTCTATCCAAAGCGATCGTAAGTTCGTTGTACCGAATCTCAACTTCTGTTTCTTGCCATAATCCATTTTTACTTCCGAGTTTAAATTTATTCTAATATCAATGAGGTATGCTCCATGCCGTTGGTTTACCCAGCGATTGAGGCTCCGTATCCTCGGAACAACTGACACTCAAAATATTTAAGACCCCAGGGAAGGGTGTCTGGGCTATACACCCTGGAACTGGGTCATCCAAATTCTTTATTATAATTCTGATATTTTCAATACACGATATATGATAAAATACTCCAAGGTATAAGTGTAATAAACAGGTAATGTAAATAAAGCATATCTTTTGAGTTTGTTTGAATATATAAATATAATCATAAAACATCTCCAGATATCCAAAGTTTATGTCATCTTGTTGACCAAGGAGAGACATTCTCATAAAGCCCGGACGGGACTTACAGAAATCCCAATTTCAGTTTTTTAAAATATTAAAGTGTCAATTGATATTACTAAGGGCACTAATTCCTAGGATTTTCCTTGGATTGACACTGAGTTCCATTACAAAATATTTTATGCCAGGATATTTATAATAACTGATGTTAAATGGTGTTGAAGCATTCCTTTGATTAATTGTTATACCAAAATAACCAAAGTTAAATCTAATTCTATGTAGAACATTTATAAGTGTCCACTGCACAATTATGTTAATGGTGCCGTTTTCTGTCACTGCACTGAGGGGGAGGTGAGCACTGTTGTAAGGGTCTGTAATAGTAGATTTGTTTGATAGTTTAGGGAGTCCAGAAATTCAGGAGTGTCTCCTGATAAAGTCCAGAACCGTTTGAGTATGAAGTAGGTGGTATAGAGTCGGTGTTTTTTCTTTATTCCAAGCTTGAGCTCTTTCTGGGTAACCTTAAGTTTATTTGGACTAATGAGCATGTCATTGGGTCCTCTGGCCATGTCGCGTATTAGGAGCGGATGCCCTGCGCGCTCTTCGTTGCCCTGCCAGTAGCCTTTTCACTGGGAGGTGTGGGAGGGATGGGATCCAAGCGTGCTTGTGGAGGTTCAAGGCCTTCTTCGCAGCAGTCTTGGTAAGTTTCCAGAACTTTCGGATGTTACCGTAAGTTGAGGCCGTTGTATTTGAGTGAGTTGAGACGTCACAACTTAGCAACATCATGTCTGCAGCGGTGCCGATTAGTTATCGCTAAAGCTCTAGTTTGTATACCGTTGCAAAGTGTTCGTTTTTTCCAGCTTTGTACGACAGTTTCCACATTTCGCACTCTCCCCTTTGATATTTGCGAAGGACTTTAAACTTGTATGTTACCTCTTTATCTTTAACTCTTTGGATGAAATACAATTTTGTATTTATATTTTGTTTAGCTCTTGGTGGGTTGCATGCGTGTTAGAACCTTTTTTAAAAAACATTTTGACTTGTGGTAGATGTTTTTGGTAATAAGATCTCTTCCTGCTATTCGACTACTATATTTTTAATTACATCTTTTGGTATTTCAAAATACCTACTAAAAAAATATAATAATGATTCTATTATTTTTCTTTCAATAAATTAATTTTCTATGTAGAGATATTTATTAATTCTTTCTGAATTATTGCTCATTCAGTGCTGCTGCAGAACTCCCTCCCTTATAGTACAAGAGCCGGGAAGAAAAAAAGGCAGTTATCTCACCCTAATTTTTGATTACTTTAATGAAAACTAGGCATAATTACTAGTCAAAATTGATGAGTCTGTCAAGTATAGGGAGGGGGAATAAAAAATGGTGGCTGTTTCAAAACCTTAAAAAAAACATTAATTTTTTATTTGGAGCTCTACATCTTAAAAACTACCAACAACACTAGAAAATCTAAGAGAACATTATTTAAAAAGAGTAAAGTTGCTGAAATATTAGCCCTAAAAAAGCTATTTACGTCCAATAATTGACTAGATGAAGCTCTTAACAGCTTCTGTTGAAACTTTATGGACATTAATTTAACAAAGTGCCACCTTTCACAATTTTCTGTTCATTATGAAAACAGATCTCCCAAAATATACGAGATATGATATATCTATTTTCCGGTTATTGTACCCACCTGACCATGGACATACAATTACTGTAGTTTATTTGTTAAAAGACCTAGGGATGCTGTTGTTGGTATTGTTGATATGATAGCTGCAGTTGAGACATGAAAGTCATACATTGGAAATGGTGCAGTTTTATCCCAACTTCCAATGATTAAAAAATCTTCCAAAACATGCTGGGAATGATCTACCCTTAGGTATATGGGAGGTTAGTTCAGTGTAGAGGAACCAGAAAGTTAGTTTATGAAGCATTAAGTCCTCAGTATAGTAGAATCGGTAAGACCTATCCCATCTCATAGGAGTGATGGGAATCATAGTCAAGATAGTTCTTTGCTGGTATAGGATATAAGATATTTGTAACAATAAGTGTTACATTTTTTTAGTAACCAATGTCTGTCTGAGACTTGGAGACAGAAATAGATCTTTTTAAAGCAAATTTGGTTGTTGATTTATTTCCACGATTTTCCTGGAGTAACGTTAGGAAAATTAATGAATAAAATATAAAAATCAATTGCATCTGTTATATGATATTATATAATTATTAGATTATACTATAATATAATGCTATCAGTTATACTGTTATATACTAAATAACAGGATAGTGGCATAAAAAAAAGAATTATACAAAAATCAGAGAAATTTTCATGTTTTTTCTTTATACGTGGTATACCATAGCCATGTACTGGTCAGATGAGAGAAAAAAATTAGTTCAGGTTACGTCTAGAGTATATCATGTTTGCCCTCCTTTAATGTTTAAACAACTTTGTGATGCAATTATTTCTAATAATATTAAGATTTAGAGAAAGTAGGTTAACATGCGATAATCATAGAGGCATTGTTCTACCAAGCACAATGTATACAATACTGGTAGTGCTTCTACGTAAAAGAGTGTCTGATTTCATGGAAAATATTTTTTTTTTTTTATTTTTATTAAATTGATAGATTTATTTATTGATAGATATTACAATCTGCCACACAGTTGTGGGCAATAGGTAATATTGATAAATGATCTC
>NW_027114634.1:249911-258774 GCF_000696795.3 Halyomorpha halys
TAAGGAACGTATACACGATTCACTAAAAGTTAATAAATAAGCGACAACTCACCTATATTTTAGCTCTCATGTGAGCAGTATCACTTAATATTTCACTGACACTGTTTTTTTCACTACTGTTTTTATTTGAGTTCACTGGAAAATAGTCTATTGTGGGACACGAAGTAGCATATGTTCATTTGCTAACTCCATGGAAAATATTAAAAGAGAATATCAGGGAGGGTTCTGGAACAGCTGACCAGATGTTTACCCTTAGGCAGGCAATGAAAAAGTGCTATGTGTATAACATAGACCTACATCTGCTATTCGTGGACTTAAAACAAGCTTATGACAGTGTGGACAGAATGGGAATTTTAAGAGACCGTAGATTCAGTTCTGTAAACCAGTTTAAGTACATGGGAAACCTGGTTACAGATGACAACAAAGTAGAGAGCGAAATAGAGGCCAGGAATAGATGTTATTTCTCACAGTAGAAAATACTGAAGTTTAGATCTCTCTCTACAAGAATGAGAGTGGTAATTTAAAAACTATTGTAAGGCCAGTCGTGATCTATGGTGGAGTAACATGGCCCTTGACAAGTAAATCAAAAGCTGAACAGATGGAAACATACCTTCTGGGAGAGAAAGATATAAAGAAAGATGTGGGGAGGAGTCTCAGAGATTGGAGTTTGGAGAAGAAGAAGGAATGATGAGCTGATAAATCTGTTCAGGGAACCCAGCATCGTGGCTTTAGTCAAAAGAGCAAGAATAAGATAGTTTGGATAGGTAGAGAGGATGACCGACTTATTCAATAGTTGCAATGTTTCTAGTCTTCATCAAAGGATACCCTAAAAGATGGTTTATGGCATACCATACGGAAAACGGAAAAGAGGACGTCCCAGGATCAGATGGCTGGATGATGTGAAGAAGGGTTTTAAGCTCTTGAAGGTTGGTAGATGGAAGGAGAAAGCAATAGACTGTGTAGATTGGTTGGCTTTGGTGGATGCCGGGCCTTGCAGGACCATAGTGCCATAATAATAATAACTAATGAAAAATAAAATACTTATTTTTAAATAGTATAGAAGAATCACTAAAAAGAAATAAATGAAATTTTAGAAAACTGACTTCAAAACCTACTATAAAGAAATAATTTTAATAAAAATAAAGTAATGATAGAAGGGGAAAATAAAACGTATATATAGGTAATTAAATATGCAAGTAAAATAATATAATTAAAAAAATAAAGTTATATAATGAAAAGAAATATGAATATTTTAATTTCATTATAATTTAAAAATGGAAGTTATGAAAAAAAAAAAAAAGAGAAGAAAAATGTATGTAACTAATGAAATATGTAAGTACAATACTAAAATAAAGAAACAAACTATAAAATTAAGTAAGACACCTACTTGGAGGAGATCACAAATCCAATTGAGCTCAGCAGTAAGACTCTGAGAGATCGTTAAGAGTTAAAAAATTACGTTACGAAGCTGAAGAAACTACCGGAAGGTTGAGAATACTTTACAAGTTATTTGGATGGGTAAAAGCAAGAAATTTAAAATATTTTAAATGAGGAAAAATGATTTTTAAAAAATGTAAACGAACATAAACTATGGGGGAAAAAAATTAACATTCTTACTTACAATAAGTTCTGTTTGTCAGTTTTTAAATTGATGGAAGAAGGTTCTAGTTTAATATATATTATTTTATTCATTGGTTTTTATCTTGTTCTTTGTTCATGGCCCTGATGAAGGCTAAAAATTAGTTAATGTTAACTTAATATTACTGGAATAACACCTTTATCATATATGGTAATTTTATAATTCTAAAAAATTAGTTAATGTTAACTTAATAATTCCTGGAATAATACCTTTATCATACATGGTAATTTTATAATTCTAAAAATTAGTTAATGTTAACTTAATATTCCTGGAATAATACATGGAAATGTTGGCACATTTAAATAATTTTTTTTATATTTTCATATAATGGCTTCATATAATGGCTTGTCATACAGGTGGGAAGACTAACTAATGTACTAGTTGTGATTATAAAGCAGTGACTTCTTAAATGATAAAAAGACATATAATGTCCTAACACATTACTGAGAAACCTTTTCAATGTTCCCATTGTGATTATAAAGCAGTAGCTTCTTATAGAATGAAAAGACATATTATGGCTCCTGACTCTGGTGAGAAGTCTTATTAGTGTTCTCATTGTTACTATAGATCACTAACTTCTATACTGATGAAAATGCATACAATGTCTTATCATGCTAATGATGAGCCTTTTCAGTATCCTCAATGTGACTCTAAAGCATTAACTTCTCAATTCATAAAAAGACATAATGGCTCGTCATACAGGTGAGAATTCTCATTAATTTTCACATTGTGATTATGAAGCACTGACATATCAAATGATAAAAAGACATATAATGGCTCGTCATACAGGTGAGAAGTCTCATCAATGTTCACATTGCGATTATGAAGCACTGACATCTCAAATGATAAAAAGACATATTATGGCTAGTCATACAGGTCAGAAGCCTTATCAATGTCCCCATTGCGATATATAAATCAGTAACTTCTCAGCAGCTGAAAAGCCATATGAGACACCGTAAAATGGTAGAAAAAAATTAAACTTATTGTTGTCCTCATATCATGAATTCTGTTGTGATGAAAACATAATGACCTGTCATACAGCTCAGGAGCCTTATCACTGTTCTCATTGTGGTTATAAAGCAGTAACTTATCCAAAGATGAAAATACATAAGAAGCTCTGTAATAGGTACAAAATCATATCAATATCAGTACACCATATCATGAAGCAGTAAATTCACAAAATATAAAATGCATATAATGGCATATTGAGCAATCCTCATGAATGTTCATGTTATGATTTTAAATCAGTAACATCTATGTTGGAGAGCCATATATTGTGACATCATACAGTTAAAAGCTTTAATGTAGAAGCTGATGAATCTTTTTTTTCGGTGTGCAAAGGTATAAACTAAAAATTAAAACAAATCTGAAAAGTTTAGTAAACAATAAAATTAAGTGAAGAGAAAACAGGCCAACAAATTGAAAGGCAAAACACTTTTTAAAATATTTATTAGAACAACAGAAAATTCATAATTGACACTCTGCCTTACTTCCATCTCCTTAGACTCCAGAAAGTACATTTGGATATTTATGTTCAAAGGAGATAAGGCCCTATGTTCTTAACAACAGATATTAGACAGAGATTGAATTGAAATTTGACCTCTACTGCATAAGGAGTAATGCCAGGCATGAGTGATTTACAACTCAAAAAGTGAGAATTATAAGAAAAAAGTCCTGGCCATAACACTTGTGACATTAAAATTTTAATTATTAAATATAATATATATAAGAGGTATTATAAATATATTTATTTCCTAAAATACTGATGTTACTCACAACAAGAGTTTTGAGTAAAATATTTTGTTAATGGATAAAGGCAATCAAACAAAAATAACTTCATATATAAATTTATCTTTTATTTATATTATCCTTATTTATTCTTTTGGTATATGATTATCATTATTAGTTATTTTAAAATGGAATTGTGGCAGAATAACTCACAGCTCTTTGTGAAGAGAATGTAATAAAATATAATGAGTCAAAGAGAGTGTGTCATTATCTAATGAGGTTTAAAACTTTATTGCTTATGTTTTAATAAGATTTCAATCAAGTCTGTAAAAACTTACCTTTTGACATTCAAATAGTAATATTATCTGTTGTTGGCATTTATAATTTATTTCATGTTAGATTATCTTTAAACATAGTTCTTTTGGAAACTCAAAGTACTCTCTTTTGAATATGATACTCAATGAAGTCGTAGTAGTACTAGTTATTTGGGTAACAATGTTACGATTTGTTAGCTGAATATATTTTAGGGATGCTAAGGATTAAGGGGTGTGCACCCTTCAATGTTTTGGACTTCCATGATTTCCGTCAAGAATAAAACATTTCCAGAGGCAAATTTTGTAAAGACAAGGCCAGAGAATGATTTTCTTCTACTAAATTATCTGAACCAAAGATGATTGAATTCCTTATGTAATGTAGTAAATGATTTACTAATCATTAAATCATTTACTCTAAAATCTCTTCTTTCTTAGTAATTTCTGGTATTATTAAAATTGGAAAAAATATTAGTTAAGCCTAAAAAAAAAATTAATAAATAAATTTAGTTGGTTTCTCAAAAAATTATCATTAAAATAAATGGCCTATCTTCTGGCTTCCAGTGTCTTTAACCAATTTGAAGATGGCATTCACTTTGAAAATTATTTTACCTGGTCAAAAGATGGAAAATTACCGTATTCAGTATCTACAAATTATTGACAATGGACTGAATTGGTCTATTAGAATTACTTTAAATACTTACTTTTAACTAAATCAGCAACAATGACTTATGACTCAAGAACAACGAGGAGAATAAAATAAATAAATAAAAAGCAAACATTTATAGTTTATTAAAAACAAATTTTGCAAAACTTTACATGTATTTTTTAAATACGAGTACCATCATCTACATAGTCTGATAAATATATAACATTTTATCATAAAACATACACAAAAATTTACAAAATTTTCATTAAGAGTTTTTTTATATGTAACATTCAGTAATCAACATTTCAATCCATAAAACTGAAGTTTAACAAAATAACTAAGAAACCAATTAAATAAAATATTCCAATAAATAAGAAGATTTAAATTAAAACTATTCGATCTTTATATTGATTCCTACACCTGTTCTCGAAGTAAACAAGTCACAGCTTCCAAGGTTTGCTCCACTATATTTTGAAAAATCTACTACACTAAACTGTTTGTTCCAAGCAAATTCTTTTATACAGCCATTGAACGGCGATTGGAAGTAACCATTCGTTTCTGTATATACCTTCTTATCATCAGGAAACCCACCTTTAAAAAATATCTATGTTTATATATTTTTACAAATAACAGTTAAATATTTTTTTATTCTCAAAGCTACGTTATTGAAAATAACAATATGTAATATTTTTTCTACTCCATGGATTAAATTAAAATATATTTCAAACACCAAACTAAAATATCAACTAAAGTCTTTAGTTTTTGATTATGTTTTGAAGTAATTCAGTAGTGAAGTTTATTTAAAGTGAAAATAGTGAATTACTGTTAATTTCTTTGCAATGCTCTTATCAGTAACATTACTTCATTTAATATATCTCATTTTCAAGAAAGTAATGATTGGGGTGTACTCAGAAATAAAACAGATTAAGGAGTACTCAGAAATAAAACAGATTAAGGAATATTTATAGTTCTATATGTGCTGATGTTCCAGCCTAGGCTGTAGGCCTCTTCAGAATCCAGTTTAACAAAATAACATAAGAAATAAGAAGAAGAAATAGAATACAATCAAATTAGGAATATGCCAAAACAAAAAAAGAAAAAGAAACTGACTATGGAAACCATCCTTACTGGAGGGTTGGAATCTTCTTGCATACTTTTCTTGAATAGTGGAACATCTGATATAATGCTAATTTTACAAGAGAACCATATAAACATTTTAAATATACTTTTTATCTAATATTGATGTCAAACTTTATTCAATTCTTATTTTTTGTATATTATATATGTGTTTCTTAAAACTAAATTTACTAAATAAACGTATTGTGCCAGTACTTTACCCATTTTTATGATGTGCTGGTTTTTAGGAAAATACTTTAAATTAACCGAAAATAGTTATATTTGTATTGTAAATTATACAAAATTTAAATAAAAGTCGAAAAAGAACACAGAAATTACAATAAAAATGTGCAGTGACAAAACATAAAAAAAATCTTAAATAATGAATGTAAAAAAAAAATTCAAGCTATTATAGAAGGAATAGTAAAATTTAGGGACATGATTGTTTATTAATCAACTTATTTGGTTTATTAAATAAAAAAATTGGCACTTTTCTTTTGACCATTTTTTCAATGGGCACGGTCATAGATTCATAATCGTTTTACCTAGCAGTGCAGTAATAACATTAAGCCTTAGTTCATTGCTTAGGCTCAATTTATATATTGACTACTCTTATAGGTTTGCAATAATTTTTTTTAATTTTATATTATCACTGTGAATAATGAAATCGATTTGTTGCCTTTACTTCGTTTTCAATGAATCTTAGCACAAAACTGCCAATCTCGTTTACTCTACGCTCTGCTCTGCCAATCTCGTTTACTCTACGCTCTGCTCTGCCAATCTCGTTTACTCTACGCTCTGCTCTGCCTTCCTGCCATACCTAACAAATTACTTCTATTGATTATAACTCAAAAATCTTCAAGTTCGAGTCTAAATACGTCACTGTTTACGAAAAATCCTGCTTCCAACTTGTATAGCAAAACGTGTCACTATTCAAGAAATGATTAAAAAAAAAACTTCTTGAAAGTAATAGAACGACTATACTACTAATACCGCTGTTTAAGAAAGATAGAGTATAGTTCAATATTTACACATCTGTTCTCCGTCGGAAAATTATGGATAATGAGGATTTTCTGTTCTCAATGGTGAAACTACACTATCTTTAGAACACGTAAAGCAAAAATCCTAATAGTACATATTTTTAGTTGTGCTACTATTCAAGCTAAGTATCGAACTTTTCTTAAATGAAGTGACAGTTTGCAGTTAACTTTGTTTTCGAACGTAATCAATTAAATGGAACATAATGATTAATCTGACTTTGAGAAATTGTGCTGATTGGTATACAGTTGTTCCCATATCGATTTTATTAGATTCCCTCCCCTACTTTCGTCTATTCACGTATATGAACGTATTTTCCTCAGTACACCTATATTTACAAAACTGCTCGGTCAATTCACAGTAAAAGTAGGGAGTAATGTAACTACTTTCCTAAGTAGTTGACCCTTGCAAATACTCCTTTCTGGATAAACTAATTCTACAACGGCTTGTCACGTCGATGTTGATCTCAAATGATAATTAATTAGCCTTAAAGTATATGTGATTACCTAACAATTCCTCACTACGGGGCGTCCAGTGATATCAGAGTAGAGAAGCACCATCTAAGCTAAATTTTCATAGAAGTATTTTTATGAATCTCATTATCGTGGTGCAATAGTTCCATTCAAATATAATTTTTTTTTACCCCATGGTTTTGCTTCATATAAAAAGTCATTTAAAGTGTGCTGTCGTTTTATGAACATTCGCATTAAACTTCCAAATTTTCATTACCTCTTATCAACCAATTTTCATTATTACCGCATTATCATTGTTAATAGTTACTTAGCCACCAACCTTAGATAGAATGTCGAGCGTTTCCGAAAGCAGGTGGATGCGACCGATTTCTACTCAGATCTCTACGTATTAGAAATAGGACGAAGATTAAATTGATTTGTATCTCAAAATAATTGATATTGATATCAGTATTTTTTAATTGAGAGTTATTTACAATTATACATAAATATCATTAAATGATATATAGTTTCCCAAAAAATAAACCCACGCAATCTGGTATTTACTTGTAAGAATAATTATTTTCAAATTCGAACATCCAGTAATACAATCATTAATTTTTAGTAACTTTTGGTTACTCTATTTTAAAAATAATTTTTTGTACTGGTTTTAAGCCTACCAAGCTAGGGTAATAAGGCTTCAACTGTTGAGTAAGTATTTTATTAAAATGAAATTAAACCTATTTTTTCTCATTACTATTTTAATAAACTTTTTTAGTCATAAAATTAATATATTGAGTCTTATGAAAAATTAGTCTAAAATAATTAGTAGGCAGGGATTCAATAACTTATTTTTAAAAATTCAAAATAAAATTATTAAAAATTTTCTTTTAGTTTAAAATAAATAATAATGTAGGGTTTTTTAAATCTGTTTTTGCCAGACTAGTTTTTCATGACAGCTTATGTACTTATTGTAGCTTGAATCGGATTAAGAACATTATTTAGAATTTCTAACATCTCTTCATAGTTTATTTGTTTTACTAACTCAGTCAATGATGGAAGTTGTATACATATCTGTTTTTATGAAGTTAGCACAGTTTGGTCGCTGTCACCTTATTTCGGAACGTTTGGTATTCCATATACGGTTGGCATCTAAGCTCGTTTCCACTATCATGAATAGAGGTTTGCACCCCAAAAAAGTAATTGAGGTCCATTTGGTCTTGAAAGATGTTCTTTATGATTCCAGAAAGCTATATGAAAAATTAGGGAATTTTTACAGATGGTTCAATCCTTTGAAATTTTGGCCCAGAAAATTAAGTTCATTTTTAGAGTCATTTATGTAATGGAATATTTGATATGGATTGAAATAAGTTTATTAGGATTTTTGCCCCAATTCATAATATATTAGCATTCAAATCATTCATACAACGAAATTGTTAATCTAGTAAAGTAATTAAGTGTTATTAGTACAAATTATTACAGGTAAAAACAACAAATTCTTTTTCGCATCATTAATATTTTATGAAATTGATTTCTATAAAAGTTTAACATTAATAATAGAGGGGACCTTCTGCGTGTTAGGCAGATGTGATGAAAAAATGACAAGTGTATGCTAGTATAAACTTGACATTTGTATTATGCATTTGTATGTATGTATTATATAAATTTAATAATAAAGGAGGTTACGAACAAAAAAAATAATAATAGAGGGGAGGTAAGAATACAATAAAAAGAAAAAATAATAATCATAGAGGACACGTATTATGGAATAAGTTTCTTTAGGTTTAGTTTAAATTTCAAAACCAATGTGTGCACCAGCACACTATAAAATTCAAAGAACGCCCACTACAACAAAATTACAACTCAAAAACTCCTTTAAATGAAGCCCACTACGGAAAAAGGAAACAGTGCTGGATCAAAATATATATTGGTA
>NW_027114634.1:258849-260412 GCF_000696795.3 Halyomorpha halys
AAAAAAAAAATAATAATAGTTCAGTCTGGAAAAAAAATAAAATGCTATGTGTTCAAAGTTATATTAAATATAAAATTTATTATTACCAATATAAAATATCCCGTTAGTTATAATTGGCCATTTAGTATCGAACGAATGCTTTATAGCACCGTCTGTTGAAAGGTTGATTTTTCCGTCGTTAATGGATGTTGTTAATGCATGCCATGCACCATCCGAAATAAGAGTCCCTGGAAGCAGAACAGATCTACCTTCTTCAGCAGTTAAACCCCAAACTACTTTTAGTAGTCCATTCTCCAATCCAAAGCCAATAAAATTATCTTCCTGTGAAAAGTATAAATATGAGTTTTATGACTTAAGCAATGTTACTAAAAATACATTATTACCTTATATTCCTTAGGTTACCTTTGAGGACCAGAGTAACATGCCGTCATTCTGTGATGAGGAAAAGTTAAGGTATATATAAGTGATAGCTGGTTCTGCAATAGAGATTCCGCCCCGTTTGGCAACACCGTGCTTAGTATCCACTATTAAATGTCCGTCACCTCCAAAATGCGGCATACCAAGAGGAACCTCTGCAATAATAATTTTTTAAAGTATAATATTTCCAGCGAACACTGAATCATACAGAATCAATAACCAATACGATTATGGGTGGATTGTCACGATGAAAGTAAGCATTTTTTGTTAGCGTATTCGACTTGGATCAAAGCTTTGAAAATGATGTCGACCCCCCATGCTCCACGTGTAGGGTTCTGAAACCTACTGAACATATGGTCCCATTCTGCACTGTCTTTGAAGTACAGGGGGCTTTAAAGGTTTGATGAAGAATTTCTTTTATATTAGAGATTACTACTTGTACTACTAAAGCGTAGTGTACAGGTGAAAGGAAATAGTACATTTCAATAATCCACCATAATACACGAGCTACACAAAGAGGGCGACAGCAAGTCTTTGGAAATAATCAACGGAAACATACCACTACTGAATTGAAATAAAGTTGATAATAGACTTCTAATATAAAATGATTGATTTTGCTGTTCTATAACGGGTAAGGTAAAGAGGAAAATAAGATAATGATTAAAAAGAAAATAATGATAGAAGTCTCAAGTACTTCTTTTATTTAAATAATTCTGTTTTTAGTCGAAATTTAATGCAACTATTGCCCTCATGTTTGCTTATGTCTAAAAGTAGAGAGAAAAAGGAATTGTTGCTTGTAAATGTAAAGTTTAGAACTGATTGTAAACCAATACTAAGGAATCAAAATGACTATTGATGTCAGGAAAGATACTGGGATTAGCCAGTACATCCAAATTTTTGTATCACCAACTCTGCAATGCCGGTATCGGCATAAGATAAGTTAAGGCCACATTTTTATCGGTTTTAATGATAATGTTGTCCTAACGAGACAAAATCTGTCCCGTTCTTAGATCTTAGTCAATTTAGATTAAGATTAGTCCCGTTAATAATCATTTCCATTGTTGATCTGGTCTTACATCATAGAAGATTTATTTTTATCTAAGAATAGTTTTGGCTGGAAGATATTATTATATTATATTATTTTTA
>NW_027114634.1:260899-262309 GCF_000696795.3 Halyomorpha halys
AGGGTATTATTCTATCAAAATAGTAGTGATCATTTTAATTATTTTTTATATATATATATATAGTTGACCGTAAAAATTGATATATAGGAAGATGGTCAGGGTTGCGGTCAAAGGAGAAACAAAAATAGTTTATAAAAAATATGTAGACGACCTTTTTCTCATTCTAAACCCTGAGAAAATCCCTCATATCCTTTCTTTTTTTAACTCTTACCACACTCGCCTTCATTTCACCGTTGAAACCGAAACTAACTCTTCCCTCCCCTTTCTTGACCTGCTTATTAATAAGAATAATGATGGCTCCATGTCCACTGACTGGTATAACTAACCCACTTACTCCGGTAGGCTACTTAACTATTTTTCTCAGTACCCCCACCATCAAAAAATTAATATTGCCAAAAATCTCATACAACGTTGCCTTTCCTTATCCGATCCCCAATACCACAACACTAACATTCACCGTATTAAGACTATCTTGCTTTCAAATGATTTTCCACTTCACATCATAAACAAACTTTTAAACTCTTACATCAACCGTTCTTCCCCTACTTCTCCTTCTCCAAACTCCATACATCCACCATCCACACTCTCGATTTATAGATCCCTTCCATATGTCCCCTCTCTCACTGACAACATACAAAAATTCTTAAAGTCTACAATTCCTTCACTACGTCTTGGACTCAAATCTCAAAATAAACTATCTTACTTTTTTACTAATACTAAGGATCCTATTCCACTCCAATACCGCTCTAACGTTGTATACCTGATTCCCTGCTTCTTCCCCAACTGTAATTCTTCATGTATAGGCGAAACTAAAAACCACCTCAGATCACGTACCTCTCAACATTAATTATCTATAACTTCCCACAACTCATCCGCTTCCAAACTTTCAGAACATGCCCTTACACTTAATCATGCTTTTGATTTTGACCATACCGTTATTTTAGCCACTGTTCCAAATTACCAAAAGAGACTCATCTCAGAATCCATTTATATACATCTTGAACCCCTTCCAGTTAACCACAAAATCTATAAAAATTGTATCTCGCATACATACAGCCATATATTAAACTTAATTTAGACTAAATAATTTTACGCTCATTTTATTATCATCACCAAACATTTTTCTATTATACTTTTGTTTTTTTCACCTGTTTGTTATCTCTTTATCACTTATATTATCCATCGCTGCATTTACATATATTTATTCATCTATGTTTTATTAACTTTCACATTTAATTTGTCTTGTTTTTGGTAAACTTGTATTTCACATGTTTCTATTAACTTATTTAACTTATCATTATCATCATCTATACGGTTAACATTCCATCACATTTTTTCACTTATTTCTATACTTTATTACTTATTTTTAATCTTTTGATGTACTTCTTTCTACATCTCACCTTATACTTA
>NW_027114634.1:264024-280851 GCF_000696795.3 Halyomorpha halys
TATTTTTATTCTTATCATTGTATCTTCTTTGTATTTTTATTCTTATCATTGTATCATTTTGTATCTTTTTAGCCGTGATAAAGCCCTGCAAACTGGGGCGAAACGTCGGGAAATAAATAGTTGTAAACTATTTTTAGTTCTCCATTGACCGCAACCCTGACCATCTTCCTATATATTAATTATTTTATATTTAGTTACCTATATTGCAAAATGGGCCCGTCCACCCAGCTGGGCAGTGACATTTAAAACTTTTATCTTCTTTCACGCACTTTCCATTGTGTTCACATCCCACTTCTTGGCATGAGGCCTGTTTTTCACATCTCTCACCCATATAATGCTGAAATATAATCATTTTATTTTCTGGCATTACTTGGTATTATTTAATAAAAAAAAATGTCTCTTCATAACTTTAAATACTTACTTCAGGGCATTTACAGCTTGGCTTGTTATCCGATGTTAGAAAACAACTACCTGAATTAAAACATACATCTCCTCCGCAAGCAGTTCCATCACAATCGTGGACATTTCGGGCGGACAAAACATGATGTTTGTCCAACGGAACAGTACGCCAATTGATCCATACACGCCTCACACACCCCGAGAAGTGCACTGGTGGCTTTGGTACTGCTTCCATAGCTACTTCAGAAAGATCGGGTAAGCCACCTAAATAATATTTAAATTTGTCTGTAATAATATATATTACTTTATTCTTTTGAAATTCTTTAATGTCCATTGAACAAATTTAAATATTTACTAATATTAGTTAGAGGCATATTTGTTAATGGAGGCATATTATTTAATGGAGTTTGAAGTTTAAAAAATTGTATTTAATAAAACATAGAAGTTTAAATATTATAGCACACCAAAGCCTCTTGAAATACATTTTTTTCTTACCTTAACTTTCCTCAGAAACTAGATGAATTATCACCATTGGAATAATATAATTCCGTACCAATCATGAAGGCCAACAACTTAGGCCGAAACATTAAAAATAAGTTTACTATATTTTGTGGGTTTACTTCCTTGACCGCATCCTCCAAACATCTTGAAGTACATTTATAGTCACTAATATCTTCATTAGAAAAACTTACTATTCAAAAAACTTACCAATGTATAGAGGTGAATGGGATGGCAAAAGAACTTCCCCTGGAAGTAGTGTCCCAGCATTTACTGTACCATCAACCTATCAATTAAATAATATTAATGTATAAAAGCGATATATATTTCTTGAAAAATGACTTTATGATAAATTACTACTATGCAGTCCAAAAATTTAATAGTAAATTCATTTTTATTTTACAAATCAAAATTGGCACTTCATTATTTCACCAAAAATTTCGATTTATCAATATTGGGTCGTTATTCTTCTTTTAAGTGTGCTGTGTAATGATAAATCAAAAATTACGAGCAGAAAAAATTGATTTTATTTTTTAAAAAAAATTAAATTAACCTTAAACCTGAATCTACCTTGGTACTTGTTAACTGGCCACTATTTAAGAAATATATTTTATATATATCGTGGCATTAGCTGTGATACCTCATAAGCCCGGAAAAAAAAACTGTAGCTATCAAAAAATAAAAATTAACGCTTCCATGAAAATCTCGAAAGTATGACGAGACAAAATGTTCCCAGAATGATTTAGTTTTTTTTTTTTTTATAATACAGTTATTTTATCAAACTTACGAAGTATCACAGGTTAAGCCGAGAAACATCGGTGCTTGAATAGAGGCACATAGCACGAAAAATAATATTACTTAAATAGGTATAAAAAAAACAGTGGTGTCCATAAATAAAAAATGAAATAAAATATAAAAATAGTGTTGATAAAATGAGTAATTTAAACAAAGTTAAAAACTAATTAATGTGATACTAAATATAAGTTAATGCGATACTAAATACTGTAATCTAGTTAATGTTTAATGACTAATGATAATTAATTTTACAAAGGCAATACGGCCTGCAATTAACCATAATCAACAGATAACCTATAGTTTTAGCTGTGATAGTATAATAAGGTAAGAAATGTAATTTTTCATGATGTTAAAATTAATATATAGGGTGTTTTTTTAAGCCCGATAGAACTTGAAATTGTAAAAAATAACACAAAAAATTAAATTGTAATCAAAATTTTTTTTTTATTCGAAAGATCAATACGTGACATTAACATTTGAAAATGATTTCGGGCATATGGGCACCGCGGCTGTTCTTGACGAAGCGCATTCTGGACGTCCAATTTTGGGCCACTTTTTCGAGCACTGCTGGCCGTATGTCACGAATAACACGAACAATGCTGGCCTCCAAGGCGTCAATTGTTGCTGGTTTATCAGCATAAACCAGTGACTTCACGTAGCCCCACAGGAAATAATCGAGAGGTGTCAAATTGCACGACCATATGCGGCAATTTTGCTTATTAACAAACCCGTTAAGCCAAAAATGCGCCTCATCGCTGAACACAATTTTACAGAATGCGCTTCGTCAAGAACAGCCGCGGTGCCCATATGCCCGAAATCATTTTCAAATGTTAATGTCACGTATTGATCTTTCGAATAAAAAAAAAATTTTGATTACAATTTAATTTTTTGTGTTATTTTTTACAATTTCAAGTTCTATCGGGCTTAAAAAAAAACCCTATATAATGAATAGATTTACAATTTTTTTATTGATAAATCCTTGAAAATGGCCGGAACGGCCAAAACGTTGGAGTGTTAAAATAATAAAAAATTGTTGAGACCAAATGAATTTTTTTATCACTACTAAACAAATCTGTTTCAAACAAAAATCTGCATCATATATAAATATTATTTTGACATCCTATATTAAGTTTTAGGTTACGACAAAGTGTTGATATATGTTCATTAATAAAAAAGAAGAGACCTCTTTGTTAATCGATCGTGCTTAGTATCGATTCTGCACTTAGCCTAGTAAATGCTAACGATGTTCTTATGACATCAGAATGTTTGGAATGTGTATTAATCTTAGTTATTATGCCCTATCCTTAGGACTGGGCTTCGTTTATGCTTTTTTGATAATAATGTGTCAATGCACCTGTTTCCCAATCGCAACATAGTCAATGTTAGGCTGGCTACAGGTTATGTTTCATTAAGTCTTTGTTATTATACCCTTGAAGTGATGTTTATTATGTGCCTTACTGTAATATGCCGCAGTTTATCAGAAAAAAATCAAGGAAATCATTCCCAGTTAAAGTTTGTACTTTAGATGCTGAATTGGAGTTCAATTTAGAATGGCGAGCTACTGGGAGAGATTTGTTTGATTTAGTCTGTCGTACTATAGGTCTGCGTGAGACTTGGTACTTCGGATTGCAGTATGAAGATTCAAAGAATTGCATTTCTTGGTTGAAACTGGACAAAAAAGTTCAAGATCAGGTAGTCTCCCAGCAACCAACAACCCCCTTTATGTTCCTTGCCAAATTTTATCCAGAAGATGTTGCTGAAGAATTGGTTCAAGAAGTAACTCAACATTTGTTTTTTTTACAAGTTAAACAGGCAATTTTATCCATGGATATTTATTGCCCACCTGAAGCTTCTGTGCTGCTAGCATCTTATGCTGTTCAAGCTAAATATGAAGATTATGATGAAGCTACTTATAAACCAGGAATGCTTGCCAGTGAAGACTTGTTACCTCAGAGAGTCATTGATCAGTATCAAATGACTCCAGAAATGTGGGAAGATAGAATAAAGATATGGTATGCTGATCACAGGGGTATGTCTCGAGATGAAGCAGAAATGGAGTATTTGAAAATAGCACAAGATTTAGAAATGTATGGTGTAAATTATTTCCCCATTACTAATAAGAAAAATACTGAACTTTGGCTTGGTGTTACAGCACTAGGTCTAAATATGTATTGTAAAGATAATAAACTAACTCCTAAAGCAAATTTTCCATGGTCAGATATTCGACATGTTAGTTTTGATGATAAGAAATTTGTTATTAAACCTGTTGATAAGTCTGCAAGTAATTTTGTATTTTTTTCTAAAAAAGTTAGAATGAACAAACTTATTTTAGATTTATGTATTGGAAACCATGATCTGTTCATGAGAAGAAGAAAGCCAGATACAATGGAAGTTCAACAAATGAAATCCCAAGCTAAAGAGGAAAAGACTAGACGACAGATTGAAAGAAATAAACTTGCCCGAGAAAAGCAATTAAGAAAAGCTGCAGAACAGGAGAAAGCAGCTTTAGAACAGAGACTTATTCAGTATCAAGAGGAAGTTAGGCTTGCTAATGAAGCTTTACGAAGATCTGAGGAAACAGCCGAACTCTTGGCTGAAAAATCTCGTGTTGCAGAAGAAGAAGCAATGTTACTTAGTCAGAAAGCAACAGAAGCAGAACAAGAACTTGCACGCATGAGGCTTACAGCTATGAAAACTGAAGAAGAAAAATTAAGCCTAGAAAAGAAAACCCGTGAAGCAGAACAACTTACAGCAAGGTTGGTTGATGAATCAGAAAGAAGAGCATTTGAGGCTAATAGGTTGAAAGATGAATTGTTAAAAGCAAGGTTAGCTGAAAAAGAGGCTAAAGAAAAATTGCTAGAATTTCTTTCTCGTAATGCTTACATGAATTCTAGTGTCAATTCAATCTATCCTTCTTCCCAAGTATTGGATGTGCAGCCACTGCCTTTGGAGGGAGACGCCACTATAAGCTCTACAGATTTGACTTCATATGAATTGACTCCTGATAGTGATATGGTACAGTTGTCTTTAGAAATTGAAAAGGAAAGAGTAGATTATTTAGAAAAAAGTAAACATTTACAGAATCAATTAAGAGATTTGAAAACTGAAATTGAAGTTCTGAAAATAGGCGAAAAACAATGTGAATTAGATCTGCTCCATGATGAACAGGTTAGACTTGGAGAAACCAAATATTCTACATTGAGGAAAGTAAGATCAGGATCTACAAAAGCTCGTGTTGCTTTTTTTGAAGATTTATAAATAATATTTTAACTTTGATTTTAGTACAAAGAGTGTTCTAAAAGACATTTGTGTATATTTAATTTTTTGTCATTTGATCTTTATTCTAAAAAGATCAAAAAAAAGATTTTAAAAACTGAAATCTTATTTTTAAGTCATCTTTGTTTTCTATGTTGTGATTTTTTTTTTAAATGGTTATGTTTAATTTAAGCAGTTAACTGCCTTATCATTAAAAAAAAAAGATAGGTGTTTCATAAGCATGACAGCAACCATTGTGATAAATTAATATAGGTTAAACTGCTTATGATAATTGTAAATTATTATTTTGATGTGCCTTAATTTGTACTGATATTTTATGAACATTTTTATTACCCAAAGGAAGATTCTTCTTCCATAGCGACCAATTCGAACTCTGGCCCACTCCCCAAGAGACAGGACTCTTCCACTTCTCACTGTCAGTACATCCCCACCATTTCTTTGTCCTCCTGTATCATTCACAATTTATGAAATTTCCCATAAATAAATAGTTGTTAATTATATAATTAAATTATTTTAACATTGAAATTCAAAGATCATATGACTGGGGAGTCAGAGTTAATGTTGCAATTGTAGTTTGTAAAGTAGTCTTATAAATAGTGCCTTTATTTGATATTAAAGATTGTTTTTAATGAAATTATTTATTGTTCCTGTTTACATTTTAGATGTCAATTTACATATGTATGAATGCATTTTTTTAAAAAGAAATAAATACATTATTTTGTATAATTTATTAATTGTTTGTTTACTTATAGATTTTTGATCCTTAGTAACTTCCAACCATGTTACTGTAAGAAATACATTATTATTAAATGAAGGATTAGTCAAACCCTTGGTCACTTCATACCTGTTAGATCTCTGTGACTAACCCTTGAACCCACTTAAATGTTAATGGGTTCGATGGATCACACTGGACCTCTAAAATTATGTTTAGTCACGCCTCAAGGTTCTAGTTTGACCTAACTCTAGTACTGCTGTTCATTCTAAAAGGAAATGTACAGCCGGTTTTTTATCCTTTAATACTTGATTGAATCTCATTGAGCTTCATCTTGTTATAGTTTCCTAATAAGCCATTATAAGGTTACTTGTTATTATTTTATTACTTATTTAGTTTTTTTTGTGCAGTTTAATTAAAAGTTCCATTCATTGTTAGGAAATGTTTTGAAATTCTAGATTTTCACTTTCAGTTCGATATATCATTTATCACTGGAACAAACAACAGTTGTTGATTTTATTTTTTTAACATTCTTGGCTTATTATCAACACATCCAAATTTTCAAATTGGTGGAGGTTTTTTATTTAGACTGAATATTTACTAACTCTTTCATGTCTCCTGAACAAATCTTCTAAGTTGTAACAGACATACTAGGTTTTCTCAAGAGGTGTAAGGATTGAGAGATATTTGAGAAAATACAGATCAAAATGACTTTTTTCCTTTTGTAATTTAGTCAGTCAAACATTTTTTTAACCAGAAAGGGAAGGAAGCTATGATACTAAGGCTTCGTATCCAGTTGAGGCTGTATTGTTCTTAGTTCGAGGGTATTAGAGTAATTTAATGTCAAGAGTTAGTAGGTAAATTATCTTCCTTTTGTATTTTCAGGCTTCTACTTGCTTACTATATCTCTGTTAGGTAAAATATCTTGGATATAGTTTCCATAGCTTTGGATCATGAAATTTTTAAATCTATCCATCAGTATAATATTGAACTAGGGTCCAAATTTCCTATTGGAGATCCTTTGTCCATTTCTGATTGGGATGATTATTTTTAAATTACTTACATTAACAAATATTATGAGACAAATGGTTTTATATGGTCTGGAATAGTGAAATTTTACCTATTGAAATCCAATAAGGATTAACACCTTAGGACATTTTCTAGTTTATAGTTATAAGGCTGATGTATATATTAGGGAAGGTATCCTAATTGTCAATTATAGAAATTTTAAATTAAACTATTTTTTTATATTCCAATTTGCTTTTTATGTACTGATTATTTATCATTTTAAGTCTGTAACATATTAAATGGTTAGGTCATTAAGTTAAAGTTTTAATGAAATTTATATTTCAAGATATACCTAATGGAAGAAGTCTCAGTTCTAAAACTCCACCATGAAGAGTTAAAGAAATGAATGTTGTAGATGAACTCTCAGTTTGGACAGAGTATATCACTATACCATTTGAAGATATTGGTCTTATTTCAAGATCAATGCATGTCTCAGTTCCATCAAGTGAGGCAGGAGCTAAACTAAGGTATGATCGTAATCCAGAAAATTCAATGTCTGAAAGTTCTTCCTCTGAAATTACCAAAAAATTTCTGTTACATTATTTTCATAATTCGCATATATTTAAAACATTATGAACTCCCTCTAATTTAATTTAAAAATAGTAAAAGAAACTATGAATACTTAAACATTAACCGTTTTCACAATATTTCCCTGTTTTTCCGAACTGGCAGTCACATTCATACCCAAATTCTAAAGGAACGCAAGTTGCACCATTTGAGCAGTTATTTTTTGTTGAGTCACAAGGGTTATATTTTAGGCCACATGTTGGTCCAAACCATCCATCTTGGCATAAACATCTATTGAACAGAATATATGATTATCTTTTGAAATAGTTTTTATTTGTAAAAAGAGTTTCTTTTATTTATTTAAATCAAGAAAGTCAAAATTTCAAACTTGCTTCCTCGCACAATAATTACACAAGCTTAATTTCAAAGAATTTAATTACGTGAATGTAGCTCCATGGTCAATGCAAACACCTGAATGATGGCAGGTATTGTTGTGGCAATGCTTAGTTGAGCATTGACCAACATTTCTACCAACAGCATCTCTAGATCTTTGCAGGGCCAGCCTTACTCTTCCTGCTCGTAGGTGAACATCAAACAAACATCCAGAAAATCCAGAGTGTAAAGGTAAGTCATGAGGCAATCCGCTAAAATTCCTAGTTTCATAGCCACCTAAAACAGAAAAAAAAAATATTAAATTACAATCTTTCAAATGACCTTATTTCCTATCCTTTATACAGTTTTCACAGCTGACATCCCAACCCATCCTAACACTATCCTCACCACGTATGCCGATGATACATGTCTATTGTCAGTGAACAATGATCCTTACATTGTATCCCAATCCCACATCACCACCCTTGAAGAATGGTGCCAAAATTGGAGTATTAAAATTAATTCCAATAAATCCCACCAAATCACATTTACCCTTCGTCGTAAGCCAATGACCTCTTGCGCAACAGTATCTTTTAATAATACCCCACTTATTCCTGTTGAACAGATCCGTTACTTAGGACTACATCTTAACAAACGACTGACATGGAATCTTCATACAAAACTGAAAAGACAGGAAACTGCTTGTTGATTTCCACTATTACAACATTTACTATACAACCTGTCTAAATTTCCAATCCATTACAAAAGACTGATATACATGACTATTATAAGGCCTATCTGGACATACGGAGCTGAGCTTTGGGGCTCCACTAAACCATCAAATTCCTCCCGAATCCAATCCTTACAGTCCAAAATCCTTAACGCTCCTTACTTTGTCACAAATCAAGTCATCCGTCATGACCTCAATGTCCCATATGTTGCCGATTTGGCCAAAACCAGATACCATTCCTTCCATGGAAAACTTCCCAACCACCCAGATCCACTTGTTTCTAACCTGGCTTCTCCTTCATTACCTAATAATCCTCCTAGGCGTCTGAAAAGAAGATGGCCTCGGGATTTTCTCCTCTAGAAATGTTATTGGAGTTCTATCAATGGGTAGATTCTCCACATGTTTGTATCATGTCACTATCTCACCTACAGCAAATTTACTTGTTGTATATAGGTTATACAATTGTAAATAACAATAAATAAATGATAAAAAAAAAAAAAAAACCTTATTTCATAATATTCACTCTAGTGTCCTCTGATGATGTTAATAATATTTCAATAATAATGATTGTGATCATAAAAATTGTGCTTTTAAATTGAAATAATTTTGATTGGTTCCATACCTATATAAATAATTGGCCTGGTATTTAGCTGTGACAAATACCCAGGTGATACTCCTGTAACATTTGGCATATTATCTACCTGCAGCCATCCTTCTTGTCCAGATCTTCCAAGTTTTACATTATGTATTCTTTTACCAATCCCCTGACTAAATATTGGATCAGGAGTGAATATTCGGCGGGGGCCTGAAAGTTAAATATTTAATAGTACCATAACTTTTATATCAGTATAATTTATCATATTTAAGAATTTAAAATATTCTTTCAAATTATATCAGAATCAAAGATGAAATGTTATTTAAGGAGCTCCAGATCAAATTGAATTTCGTACATTTTCTGATCAAATTTATTTGTCTTCAGAATAGTGAATTACTATTGGTAATAAATCTAAATTAAAATGTTTTGGACACAGACTGACCATTAGAGGAAGCGCTTGAAGTAGACCAACCATAGTAGTTCCACGATAAAAAAAAATATTAGTATTTTATGATAGTTCTACAACCTGGTTACCAGTTATATAGGAATATAACTGATGCAAGGAAAATATAAACTATTGATTGGGATTAGTAGGCCACCCCACTGGTTAATTTTTGTTCTATGAATTTATGATTCACATTGTTTTTTTTTATTGGTTCTATGGTTAACACTTTCCAACTGCCTAATAAGTTCAGTATCTTTATTTAGTTAGCTAACCATTCATTACTTTCATCATTAGCTTAGTAAATAGTTACATCATTGCTCATGTTTGGAAAAAACCTGATGGCTTAATTTTTTCTGTTGGGAAGTTAAAATGTTAATTATTATTAGTGTTCTTATAGTTTGTCTTTGTGAGACATCACTATTCATTTGTGAACTCTTTTCAAACAAATGTTTAAGTTTTTATTTCCTTCATTAGGACTAAGATGAGTTGAAAATTTTAGTTTATTTTAAAAATGTAGTTATCTTTGTTTCTAAAACAGCCATTTCAGTGAGAAAAATTACATAATAAATCTAATTTATAGTATTCTCATCTGAGTATGAAGGGTTTGCAGTATAAAACATTCTTAATAATATTTTCATAATGACTACCTGAACCCAAATTCCATGTTAGTACAACATAACCCTTTATGAAGCTCACTGCTAGATGGTCTGCACTTGATTCATGTGGATACCCTTGGCCTATGAAGACCATTAATGCAATTTGATCTATAGTCAAAGGTATGAATCTAAAATGAAGTTCAAAGCTGTGATGAATTGCTCCTGGAAGTGGATATGCAATGTAAGATGCCAAACCATCAACGGATGAAGAAAAATGTGGATGTCCAATTTCGATATCTGAAAATTTTCAATGAGTATCTGTTAGCTCTTAAGGACTGAACAGTGATTTCTAATATATGTTGGTTGTTTACAAATTATTGTTCGATTTAAGTATCATGTCACAATCCTGTATCTTACCTTGTTCACAGTACATCCCATGTTTTCCTAGAGGGCATAGACATAAAAATCCACTGCCTGGATATGGGGCACAAGTTCCACCAAATTTACATGGACTATTCATACAAACTGAATTTTTACATGAAACTCCTGTGAACCTGAAATGTTATATCACTATATTCATAAGAAATCCAATATCTATTTAGCTATATAGATATGTAACTAAATTAAGAAAACACTAATCCAATATTGAATAATTTTTTATGGTAATAACTGGAAATCGTTTTTTAAAATAAATTTTTTATAATGAACACAGTATTGAAATATTGTAATAGTTATTACCCAGAGGGGCATAAACACATCCATTTCTGGTCTTGTTCCACACAAGTAGCACCATTATTACAAGGACTGGAAAGACAGGCCAGAGAAATACATTCAGAAACATCAAATCCATCGATTGCATCACTGTAAATAAATCTCGGGAAACCATTAACCTATAAGAAGGTATGTTCATTTTTCATTTAATTTGAATTTCTTATGCTAGCCTGAAATATTGAAAAAAAAAAAACTCAAAACTTACCATCAATGAATGTATGCAGGCTATTAAGCCGGTTTTAACAGGTATGTCAACCTGATTGGCTATGTGATGGGGCAAACCGCCGATATAAAATGCACCAGTAGCTTTTGTACTAAACTTTGGTATGAAGGCCTCTTGCTTTCCCGTCATGGATAGAGTTCCATTCAGTCTTACAGCCCCAGCACATTTTTGTTGAGGTTGATTCTCTGATAATAACTCCAATCTGCAATTTAAATCAATGAACTGTAAAAATTATAATTTTGTAGGAAATTATGTATTCTGTAAATTGCTTCACTTACGTTGCACTTATATCCATCTCAAATCCGGTGTTAATGGGATACTTTAATTCACTAAATAGCATAGTCTGAACTCCACAAGAAAACTGAAATTTGAGTAACCCATTTTGTATGAACAAAGACATGTATAAATTGGATGTAACATGGGCAAATATTAGCAGCCCTGTGCTTGATAAAGTTCTTAATTTAAAAGAAATAGTCGCCTTGGTTGCGTTTCCCAGAATATGAAATAAATATGATCTCCCTTTAAATGCTGCTACTTTTATTCCTTCTTCGTCTTCACAATATTTTCCTGTCCATCCAAAAGTACATTGGCACTGTAACAGAAAAGTGGGGGTTAATTAAGTATGACAAATAAGATTTTTGACGATGCATAAAATAATGCGATAAAATAACCCATTAGAGGCTGATGATTATTAAATACAAATAGTGAATAAACTTCATTGCTCGAATACATAGAAGGAAGGTGCTGTGTTGAAAAACATGCTGTTATTTAAAAACTATCCTTCAATAACATGCTGAACTAAGCAAAATTTCATTTTAGAATTATTATGACTCACAGGTGACATTTACCTGTATTCCTCTCTTGTCTTCATAGCAAGTTCCTCCATTTCCACATATAAATGGAGAACACGTTTCTTCTGGAAAACTTTCTGTTGTTGCTAAATCAGTTTCAGTTGATAAAGTTTCAACAGTACTGATTTCAATGTATTCTGTAGTGGAAGATATATCCGTGCTTTCGGTGAAATTGAAGTGTTCACTGCTTGAGGTTGTTGGCTGAGTTGGGAATGAAATTTCTGAAGTTGGTCGATTAGTTTTTATAGTGCTGGTTGTTTCTACAGTTGTGGTTTCATTCATCTCTGATAAAGTTGATCCATCTGTAATTTCTAAAGAAGTAGTTTTTTCACTTATTTCTATTGGGGTTGTACTTCCAATTGTTTCAAATGTTGTTAAATTATGAAATGTTTCTGATGTAAATTCACTTTCAGATGTCTCTGTTGTAATAAAAGGCGATGATGCTTCTGTGACTATGCTTGTGATAATTGAGGTACCTTCTGTGGTTCCTTCAGTCGTTTCACTTGTCATTGGTATTGTTATTTCTTGTGTCACAGAACTTTCAGCCGCTGTTTTTTCAGTATCTTTTTCTGTAGTATAAATTTCTTCTTTTGTGGTATCTATAAGTTCTGTTGTTGTATATTCGGAATAGTAATCAGATATTTTATTTGTCATTTCAGTTGGTGAAAACATTGTTATTTCAGTAATACTTATATTAATTGGCACATAGCTTGTGGTTTCTTTTGTTTCTAATGAATAATCACTACTAAATGCATCAGTTTTGGCAGGACTTGACATCGTATAAACAGGAATTGTAGGAAGACTTGTGTTTGGCAGTGGAAATCTTATATAATTACAGTTCAAATCTCCACTTTCTGTAGCTATACATTCACAGAATCTTCCAAGTAGACCCAATGGACAAGAGCATGTGTAACTGTCCACTCCATCGATACAAGTTCCTCCATTGAGACATCTTTAAGACACAACAGTGAACAATACCATCAGTACAATTAAAAAAATAATAATTAAAATTTTATATGAATGTTTTAGAGAAATTGTTTATCAAAATCTTTCATTCCAATGGCCACATCATCATTTTAACCTTATAGGATATTAGATTTAGTTGCATACCAGTCATCCTTTATCATATAAATATGTTTCACTGGAACTTTCATAAGTTATGTAATACCAAGTAGTTTTTTAAAATGAATTCCATGTTACATTTTGTGAGATATGATTAGGGGAGAGAGAGGTGTTTAGTATATACCTGCATTTAAAGACTAATTTATGAATGTATTGGTATGGAAAATAATTTAAAATATTTGAAGTATTTTAACAGAAAGTAAAAAAAAATGTATAAAATGGTTTCATGGGATTTTTTCATTTGGATATCTATCACTGATTCAGATGTTTCAAACTGATCTTAAGGTAAAATATTATGAGCTTGATTCTTGACAGAGAAGTTTTATAAGTATCTTATAATAACTTAATAACATTTAATATTAATTACAGGAGGGCCAAAATGAATCAATAAAATACTGAAATTCCTAAAATGTTATTCTAATCTTATGTGATAAGAAGAAATGTTATAATTTATGGAGCTCACTCAAAGAATTAGTTTTTGGATATTGAATAAATATTCGTTTATTTATAAATTTTTTGTGGCAATGAGGGCTGAGTTACTGAGGGTAAACTGGACTCTACGTCATCACTGAGAATGAGTTACCTCAGTTAGCCTATAAGTGCAACTACTGGTACTATGGAGGTATTGTGTATTGGTGGAAAAAGGCATTGAGACCTAATCATTTTAATACATTTTAATTTGAAAAATATTTTTGATATAGGAACAATTTCATTTCTCTTCTGAAACTCTTATTACTGAGGGGCATGAAAAGTTGAGAATATATATACGAAAAAAATGTGAAATCCAAGTTTCACTAAAATTTAATGTCCTTTCTGTAAATAAATTTTTTTTAAGCTTTGAAATTTGATAAATTTTTATCTGAAAAGATCTAGAAATAAAAACTAATTAAAATCTGCTATATTTAGGCATTTTTCAAAAGGGGCTTACTTAAGGTGCATTAAACGGAGATGATTTATCCTTAACTAATATTTATATGAATTTTTAATACCCTGGTCCTTTTTGGCATTCGTCATATTTGTACTGACATCTTTCTCCATGGTAATCAGGTACACAATAACAAACACTATCTTTGTTTTCTATTACACACAGTGCATCATTTTCACAAATGTTGCTTCCACACAACTGAACTCTAGTTTCACAATTTTTACCAGTGTATCCTGAAAAACATTTTTAAGATGGGAATAATGTTTAAACTTTATATTTTCGTTTAAAAGTTTTTTCTCACCATAGGGACAAGCACAAACGTAAGTTGCATGCATATCTATGCAAACCCCTCCATTTTCACAAGGTGATGATTCACATTCATCTGTTGACTTTTCACACTGTCGTCCAGTCCATCCTAAAAGAAATTATCATCTAAAACTGTTATATGATTATGAAAGGAGAATGAACAGTATATTTCATGAATTACCTGGAAGGCAACGGCATGTAAATGATATTCCTGGCCCTTCAATACAAGTACCTCCATTAGAACAGTGTGCATCATCTGTTGAATTGCAAACAGCCATATCTGTTTCACAATTAAGACCTTTAAAGGAAAAAAAAATACAAATTATTCCGATTGCAAGAGGGGAGCAGCATCCTAACTCATCTCAAGGCCTGTATGCTTGCTCCTAGTAAAGAATAAGGAATGCCTGGAAGAGGATGACCCAAGTAATGAATGGTTTAAGTTGTGGGGTACTCTGTCCGAAGTGTTTGTATAATAGGTGAACCATACTATAAATAGGAATATAATCTCTTCAAAGAACATGATAGCAGAATTTTTAGTGTTTTTGGATTATCTCTATTGATTTCATTAAAGTTGAAATTAAAATGTTTTTAAATATAAGAACTTAAAATTAGTTATTTAAAGTTCAAATCCTATCTGTAATAACAGGTAATTAAAATATCTTTGAAATAAATTATAATATATTAAACAATTGGTCAAGTAGAATAGCAATATTACCTGTGTAGCCTGGTTGACACTGACATGTGTAGCCATTAGCTATATCTATGCAGGTCCCATTGTTTAAACAGGGGTTTGAAATACATTCATCTATATTCTCTTCACATGTTTCCCCTACATAATAAAACAGTTAAAATCAGAGCATTATTGTTATACTATTTTTATAATATTATAACTTTCGTTAGATGAAATCATATTCTTTAATTAGTTTCTGAACATACCTATGAAACCTTCTGGACAAGAACAGTCGAACTGTGCAATTCCATCAATGCATGTTCCTCCATTAAGGCATGGAGAACTCCAACATTCATCCCAGTTGGTTTGACAATTGACACCAGTAAAGCCATCAATACAATAGCATGTATATGATCTAAAATGAATTATGAACAAAAAAATACCCTGAGATTCATATAAATATTTTGCTTAATAACAATAGAATTTGAAAATTCAAATTTTTGTATTTAAAGATAGTATTTTTATATATTCTGGAGGCATCAACTTCAAACTTCTGATCTAGAAGCAGTTTAAATGAAAATAGTTAATTGCTTTGAAAAACTTTTGTTGTTATTGCATACTTTTATCTTCTTGAAGTATATTTCTTAGGTCAAGCAATATTCTTGATTCATAGTTGAACTAATTAAAGATTGTGCAATGTTGTATTATTGTTTCTGCTTTCAATTTTAAGTAATCTAAATGTTGAACTAGAAAATATTTTTAAAATTTGATAGAAAAAAAAAAAAGAATTTTTTTTAATTTTTGTCATTTTCTGTTCAGAAGAAACTAATAGAAAAGATTACCTTGTGTTGAAATAATTGGTCATGGCCTGAGATACAAATATAAAAAAATAATTGGATTTTTTTGATAGCCTAAAATAAAATACGACTACTAATTGTATGGATTTTCAATTTGGTGATATAATTAATTCATAAGTATTTATTAAAAATAATAATAAAAAAAACAAACTTGTAGGTGGTTCATGAAAAGCAGTCCTGACTAAAGTTAAGTTAGGAACTTCTTTTCTCAACATAATCTTCAGTAATATTGAATCTAGTTTACCATTTGAACTTTAGTAAGATTGGATTTGGTATGCTACTTACCTAAGCTTATTATAATGTTTATTTCCAATTGTCTTTGTAAGTAAACGTTACATAATTGATTCTTGATTTTATATTTAGTTTTAGCTATTTCTTCAATGGTAGGAATGCCTTCCATTATAGATGTTTGTATCCAACAACCTTTTCACATCCTTGTGATTAAAGACTCCAGAAATTATTTATATAACCAGGTTTTGGTAAAGCCTATAAGTATACTTTTTATAAACTTGACCTTAAGGTTTCTAGAGCATGTATTCTCTACTATTTTAATTTGATTTAATTTAAAAAAAGTTCTTCTTTAGTTCTCATTTTAAATGATTTTATACCTGACTAATTATCAGAAAGAGTAGGATATTATTTGAATTTTTTTGCATATAAATTTAAATTGAAGATTATCAACTGTCTGTTAAAAAAAAATTGATATTAAAAGGTCAGAATTAATTTATACATTAATTCTAACATGATTTTCCATCCATTTTTATATAGATAACATACTTCTAATGATTATGTGATTTTAAATAATTTACCCATTATGTGACTCCACACATATTCCATATATACAAGGATTGGTGATACAGGATAAAGACGTGAATGAAGATGACAACTCGAGTAGCATATGCAGTACAAGCCACACAGTCGCCCGCTTCCACATCTTATGAAACTAGCATATCCCATCTCGGATCATTTCTTAAGTCCTTAAATTTTATAAGTCTAAATAAAAATCAAACAAGTAAAGTGAAAAATTTTCACATGAATTATGTTTTTTTACATTTTTGCAGATTTTAACAACTAAGAATATATACATGTATACATATATACATATACAT
>NW_027114634.1:280981-294911 GCF_000696795.3 Halyomorpha halys
TATATATATATATACACACACACACATATATATATATATGTATATTAAAAAGTATTTTTTCTCATGGATTGAAGGATAAATTAAACTCATTACCTGGATTACACTGATCAAATTTTTTTAACAAATAAATTTTGCTATTGGAGGATCCAGAACAATATTTTGAACACTTAGTAATCCCAAAACTATGCACCTGACAGAATTGCTTCTATTCTTCTTCTTCAAAGTCCATACATTTTGCAACAATATGAAACCAAAATGAGCTATTTATGACACCATAACTTTCTACCATATGAAAATTACTCTTTGAAAATTGACTATTTTTTACAAAAAGTATAAGATTATCAAAACTGTCTCTTATTTTGTGAAATATCTTCAAAAATATTAGTTCAATTCCCATGAGACACCAGATATTATAAAAAAATATTTCATATCATTCATTAAAATTGTATTATCAATCAAAGTAAAAATTGTAAGAAAGGAAGAACTACAAAATACTGTATTTTATTTTATTTTTGTTCTATAAACATTTCTTTTTTTTTTAAAGATAATTTACTATCTCTAAACCTAATTATTTTTAAATATAAATATGTAATTATTAAATCAATTTATAATTATTATTTTTATTTTAAATTTTTAATAACTTGGTTTATAATTTTCCGAAATAGGATGATAAATGCCTATGGTTGGGCTACTCATTTGACAAACAATTGGAAATTCTCACTTCTCCAAATTATAAAACATCTAATTTTTAATAATAGAAAATTATAATTCGAAATAAATAAAAAAATATTGCTGTTTTCTTTTAGCCTCAGTTTACTTATTAGTTGAGCTTTGTCAAATTTTATTTTAATTTTGAACCAGGTAATTAATCTTATTACCATCTTATTACCTATAGCCTCAGTCCATTAACCACAACGCATGCACACACCCACGCGCATGCATGCATACATACATACATATACTTGCAAGTCCCTAGCACCTCACATATTTTAAAATTCATTTTATTTCCAATTTATTTTTCTTGTATTCAGCCATTCCTTAGAATGGAGCACTGCTCCAGTAAAAGGACAAAATTCAAAAATTGTATATAATGTATATATGTTTATATTTGTATTAATTTGAATAAAGGAGTTTTGACAAAAAAGAATTGGGTAAAAACCAGCAAAGCGGACCCTCCCCGCTCAACATAGTATCAATGCGCAACTCTGCGCCATTGACTCTCCTACATACAGTGTCTACTTGATATAGCCCTTAAAATACCCTTGGGTAGAAGAAGGCAGCACTTCAACTGACATCTTTTTGTACTTATTTATTCATTATTTTATTTTCAATGGAGGGTACGAAAAAAAAAAAGTTGGGTAAAAGAAAGATATCTATTCCATATTCCAAGAAATACCACCACTATTTTATTTGTATTTTATAAAATTCAATCATTACTTTTTTAATTAAATTAAATTACTTTTTAAATTTTTATAAACTATAATCACAATAAATTATTGAAAATAAAACGACTAAATTTAAATTGTTAACAACAAGGTTTAACCAATGACTCGGACACTGAAAATAAAAGCCACTTCTTATCTCTGATAATTTTTTGGACGCCACCATTATTACAGCATGTTCCCAGAAAGAACCGTGTATCAAATAGGTTCATTACTTTCTTTTTTTTTTTTTCAAGGGTCCAAAAATCTAGGGAGGAGCCGCGGTTCCTCCCTGCTCCCCTCTGCCTACGCCCTTATTAAAGGATAAACTACTTTTTAGTGAATGTGTGTGTGAACAGCCTAGCTCAAAAACGGAAAGTCATTCGAAAATGAAATTACATACTTAATATATACCCGAGATGTGACAGCAACCGACCGGAAGTGCCACTTTATAGAATAAATCTTTCACATTTTTTCGCTTGTCTCAAAAAACGGCTCTAAAGATTTCGATTAAACTCGGCATGTGAATGTGAAATTAAATAGTCTTCAATATCAGCAAGGTCTTATTCTCATTGAAATGGTCTGAAGGGCTTGTACTTTCAAAAATTCTTCCTCTCAAGTACCTTTAATTTGGTTTATTTGAAAAAAAATAAAGAGTTCTCATTGTTAGCAATACTAAACAAAAGACAAATGCAAAATTATTAAAGAACTTTATGACTAAATTAAGCAGAAATAGAAATGCCCGATTTGATCAGGAAAAGCCGAGACTGCTCGAACTTAACCAATTGCATTTCGCCTTAGTCGTCTTTGTTGAACTGTTGTAATCTTGAAAAGGAAAAAAAAATTTATTCGTTATTTTCACCTCGAGGAAACTTGAAAAACGAATTCTTTCACGACGAACAACGGAAAAATAGAAATTTGCCCCTCCCTTCTTCAAAAATCACAAAAAAAAAAAAGAGATAACTTCAACACGAGCCTACCACTCTACACAAAACTTGAGGATGCATTATTATATATTAGGATGTAGGAAGGTAAGTTAATTAATGCAGTTTATTAGAATTTTATTAATAGAAAGTTTTGGAGATATGAACAGGTCCTTTTTTAATTTATCTTTGATTATTTCTTATAAATATTTTTGTACCCCAATTTCTTTATAGTTATTTCTGAAAGTTGTTAATTTATTTTCATTAAATTGACTATATCTTCGCTGATAGTTTAATAATGTTTAAGAGAAACATTTTAAGAAGAATGTTTGTCTTGATGTGTGGAAGTCCCGTACCTGGTTGTACTTGTGCAGATGATGATGATCATATCATCATTATGGGTGTTTAGGTTTTAGTGTCAGTTTTATAATTTATAGTTCTATCTATAAATTTTAGTACAAATTTACCCTGGAATGCTCGTTATATTTGGGTGTGCAAAGGCGGTAGAATTTATTTATTTATATATTTTTTTTTATGTTTTTGAAATTTGAAACATAGTAAAATAATCTAATTTTTTTGAGGTTTTTACACCTTTAGATTTTGAAAGAATTTTTTTTTGTTCTTTTCTGGTTTGTTTAGTACCATTTCTAATTTTTATTAATATTGGCATCTTTATCCTTAAAACATTCCTTGATGAATTTTGTTTAGGTATAATTGTTTTGTTTTTTTTTACCTTTAGATGATTGTTTTATTGGCAATATATTATTATTGATTGATTATGATCTAGTATTAATTTGGTTATAATATAATTTCTTAATTTTTTGGGGGGGGAGAGATGATAAAAATATTTTGGTGTAGGATTTTTTATTTTAATTTTAAAATGGATCTAAATATTTTTTATCTGGCTTTAAAATGGAGTAATATAATAGTATAAAGACTAAAAGGAGCGGACCTTAGTAGTCTCTACTAACACATTCTGAGGATTTATTGACAGAACTATTTTATTAATTATTTTTCCTGATATTTGGATACTAACTGAAAAGTTTAAGCAGGTAAATGTATGATAAAAGTTACTCAAATGCAATTTTAAGTTTCCTAATTGTCAAATATTATTCCTTAATTATTATTCCCTTTTCTCAATTCGGGAATAGAGGTGTGCAGCACTTGGTACTTCTATGAGTTGGAAACTGATCTATAATCTATTGGTCTACTGATTTAAAACTTCCCTATGGGATCATTTGGTAGATATTAAGAAAGAGTCCCACTAACTTTTGAAATTAGGCAAATTCACTACACATAGTTGAACTATCTGACCATCTGTTCTGTTTTACTATAATATTACATCTTATATTATACCTTAGCAACCTCTTGACTACGTTCTTGGCGGGTTGACTTTTTTTTCTTGGTGGCCCCACGGAATGAAAACTTGACCCTCCTACTCTGGTTAGAATAGGTTAATAAACTATAGGATAACCTCCCTTAGTATCCTTGTTTGTACATTTATGTAAAAAAACAAATAAAAAAGATACCATAATATTGTATTGTTATCGGCTTTGCATATTTGTACTCAATCTCAGTTTATTAAGTATAATGGTATGTGAGATAAAACACGACAACATTCCCTTAACTTTTTGCAACAAAATCTTTTAATGACTGGACAATCAGAGTTCCGTGAAGGTAATGTCCTATAGATGAATTTAACTTGAAGGACGATCTTACTGGAATCTCACCTAGTTGTTGGTAACTCGACAGGAGATATTGAACATAATGACCAGATAGAAAATAGATTAAATGAAATGTTCAAAACTTGACTCAAAATTAACATTAGTATTAATGTTAATATAATAAGCGTTACGGATTCAGGAGTTAAAAGATCTTTGCCTATATATGAGTACGTCTCTCTACCAAACCCCATTGAAACTCAAAACTATTGTGTCGAAATTTACCTTTGATTGAACCTTTGATATACCTCCGCCCGTTTATAGTAGTTCCAACGCTGATTACATTTCTTGGGATTCAATCAAAGCAACTATAAAAGCCCTTTTCATCAGTCGCCTTCATTGCGTGACCTGAAACGCCATCATCCCCACTCTTTACAAAGTCTTATCTAGAACTAGTTGGTACAACAAAACGCATTGATGATTTTTTTTTTTATAACTATCATGGAAATTTTGTAGTAATCTAGTTTGATAACATGCCAGTAATTACTGCTACATGATTTTTATTATTCTTTGACCCAGCTCATGATGATTTTATATTCTAGTATGCTCCAGATAAAACGTTATACCTGATCCATACCCAGAGCCGTTTTCAACCAAGTAGGATTAAGCTACTGGGTTAATTTAAGCAAGTGGGTCCTACGGATTAGAGAATTTACCATCTTAAGAATTTCCGGTTATCGACAGAAATAAACAACACACTGGCTAAACCTATTATTGTATTCAACATTGAAGAGAAACAAAAATTTATAAAAATTTCGCAGAAATTGGAGGCTCTATAGATAGCATGACCCAAGTCCCGAGCCCAACGGGCCCTTTAACTACAGCCTGTTCATTCCAGTCTGTTCCTTTAAAAGTGTGAGTTTTTTCTCGTGATGGATCCACAGAATGAATCACGAATTTCTCACTATAATGAATAGGCCCATGATCAGAGGAATAACTCAGATTAACCAATAATGCACTATACATATACATTTACGATTTGTGAGAGATAAATTTAATTTAAAAAATACAGATCGTAGATAAAAAACATTATAACCCTTTCTTTTACCAACAACCTGAAGATCGTGTCCTCCCCGGAAATTTAAAACAAAAATAATTTTTTTTCTTTAACACTTCTTTTTATTACATGTAAATACAATAGTCACCTTTATGATTGTTTCCTTAATTGAAAAATAAATTCTATATCAAGATATAATTTATTTGAACTAATTTTTTTGGATGGAAATTTCTGATTAGGTGCATGGAGATGACCTCCTCCTCTCCTTTCAGGAAATTCCTGAAGCCGCAAATGCTTTCTTTCCTATTTGATATACTTGAGAACGTCACACCTAATAAATAATAACCTTACAAAATGTTATGTAAATGAATATACGAAGAAGACCAAATGAATTTAATTTTTAGGCGCTAAAAGGATACCGCACGGAAGTGTATGTGTTTCATCAAAATATTTAAAAAATTTTAGTGTCCATCAAAGTACATTGAACCATTCACATGGTTAAGTACTGACTTGATCAACTTTAGTGAAGAATATGAAAAGAATAGTTGTGCTCATTAGAGAGTGAAAGATTCCTGAAAAAGGAACATTTAATGTAATTCTAATCAAATAGCATTATTATAAATTGTTAGGGAAGTTAAAAAAAAATAATAACAATGGCTGAGCTGAAATAATCATGCTGTTTTGAACGAAATGAGGCCTTTAACAAGGAAGTAGTCAACTAGGAGCTAATCGATTGTTTCTAAAGAGGCGCCTTCCTCACGCCCTTACTCTACAGATAAATCTAGAGAATAGTTATTAGAACCTTTCAATTTTGTGGGAAAATTACTAATCGTTTAAAATATATGCTAATGATTATTTGTCACATTGCATAAATTGTCTTAAAATATACAGTTAAGAATTTCTATTTAGGAATTTTATATAGTCATTTTATATATTCTAATTCTAAATTAATTAATCAATTCTAATTCAAATTCTAAAATTCTCAGAATTTTATATATTCTTGTTATTTAAATACCTGAATTTCCAGTAATATATTCAGTTTAAACCCTCTGTTTTTTATTAAAACAGAGGATGCCAACTCTTTTATTTAGTTTTACTGCTATCTATCGTGACCTTGTAATCATAATTTAGCCTACTTCGTATTATCCTATTATGCTGAGATTCAGTAAAAATTCGCAAACCTGTTGACAATGGTTGAATGAATTGGCTGAGTTTAAGAAATCTTGCAACACGTGTTTTTACATACTCTCTTAACGATGTTGGATCCTAGCGAAAATGTTATAATGTAAAAAATTAAAGAACATTGCATTCCGCGTCGAATGGGTACCATAACTTAATTATTCGATCAAGTGTATGGTTGTGAACGACCTATTCCAGTCCTTTCTTCAGCCCTAATAGCTGATCTCAAGTCCATATTTAATCAGAGTTGATGGTTTATGACTAAAGACCAGAGTTACGCATCAGCTAGCCAACATTTAGTTAACTAAGGTACAAACTAATAGTAACAAATGCGTTTTCGCGTCAAGTTAAGACTCATACATAGTACTACATATATCGATGGCTTACATCACAGTGGTCCTAAGTACATTTCCGCTAACTTTACGAAAAATACGATGAAAGTTTTTCCCTTTAAGGAAAATTAAAAGATTTCAATTAATTTTCCTAAAAAAGAGAACCTTCATTGAATTTTTTGTAAAACTAGTGGAAATGTACTTAGCACCACTGTGATATAAACCCTCGGTTTTCGTTAGTCTGAAAACATTTTTGTTTTTAATTTTTGGACGGTTTACATTTTATAAAATTCTATTTAACCTAATTAATAAGTTATGGCACTGATTCGACACGGAATTGAATAGTGTTAAATTTGTTATGCCATGGTTAAAAGGATGCTCCATTTAGGAGTTATAGAAGAAGAAAAAGAGACCTAATCCGGTAATTTTGTTTCATAACAAGTCATCCCTTTAGATCAAAATCGTTAGAAATTTATGATTTTAAATATAAGACTATCATCAAAGTAAATCGAAAACAGAAACTACAAAACCTGAGTTAATAGCATCTAGCGTGGTGTGGTTACTGGCAATACTATTGTATAATTGGCAACAGAGAGGTGTATGAATGAGGGGAGGGGAAATGAGAGACAGAAATGCAATCAAGAGGAGTTGTAAGTACGTGATGGTCTTTAACCAATTATAGTTTCTATCTTTTTACTTACCCTCGTGAAATGTTCCTATTTAAAATGATAGATTTGGCTTATAATTGAATCAAATTGAGTCAAAATTTTCTAGTTTTGATTTATTTATGTTTTCAGTCTAAAATGTTAAAAAGAATTTATTAATAATTTAAGTTCATCTAAGTTCTAAAGAATTTATTAATATCATAAAAATCTACTAAAAAAATTACTATATCCATAAAATTAAAATTAAAAAAAACATTTTTTATTATCAAATAAAACTTCAATTTTCGACTTTGTGTATATATCTAAAAAGTGATTACTTTTTAGTTCCATTTTTGAGGAAATGAAATTGTATTTTAAAAAATATTGCTATTGGAAAAACTGTATCTCAAAAATTATTGAATATAAGGAACTCTATTTGGACTCAAATTTATTCTACTTTAAGACGTATTTAATATATACATGTATTTTTAGTGTGGTGGGTAGTTTTCAATATATTAAGTATTAAATGAAAAAAAGGGAAAATCCATTTATTAAGTTCTTCAATAAAGTGAAGTTAACGTGCGCTATTGACATAGTTCAGTTCTTACTTTTCAAGGGCATTTACTGTTAATGTTTTTTAGTCCAGGTAGAAAAAACCATCAAACCTATTTTTGATAGGTGTACAGAAACAAAAAAATTAAAGTGGAAACTTTCAATAGATAAATTATTTACTTCTGGATATAAAAAAGAAAATTTATAAATCCATGTTACGTAAATGAGTTTTTTTTTTAATAAACCTAAATGTACTGCACGACACTGCCAGTTGACTGCATTGTTTGGGACAACACGGTAATTTTACAATTTCATTGGTACTCGGAGGTTTACTGTAGTGATGTGGTGGAGAAATTAATTGCTGTAGATCAGAAATTTCGCAATATATCCTTCTTGTGAGTAAATCAATATTGTCGATTGTGAAAAGATCCATCTATACTTGGGTTTTAAATTATTTTTTTAACCAATTCAATAAGTTTTAACCACACTAAATTAGAATGACCTTCAATATTAGATGACTATTCAAAATAAGGACCTTGACAGTTAGTTATGGTTAGGTATCGTACCGTGTGGTGAACTTTGAAAGAGGCGTTTAATTACTATTTATACGGCTTGCTTGGGTTCCCGTGGGCAATTGGTTGTAATAGATCACGTGATTCGTGGGCCATAGAAATCGTCTACTGGCCGGAAATGGGTTTCACTGAAAGAAGGACATCCGGGCCGTTGTTGGCAGTCCCATCCAGAGCATCATCATGTACGTATCCTCTGTTAGTTTTCATTATTTCTGTTTAACGTGAGCACACATCAGGTAAAAATAATTATACTAGTGTCTTAAGCCAACAGTCGAAATGGCTGATATGCTTGAATTAAGCTGATCTAAGGGCTGTTGGCCTTGAAGATTTGATTTCAAATAGTTTTTACGAATTTTAGATATCGGTTAATGATTTAAATCAGCAGTGACGTATTTAGTATTTTTTAATACTGTGTTTATATATGTTCTTATTACTGTACGGTTTATTCACCATAATGAACTTCATTTTTTTTTTTATTTGTCGGAGAAGCATATTATGACATCAACTTAAAGTACTGTGAATCAGATCTTCACCGTATAAAGTGTCTGTTCTCCATACGAGTAATCATGTTTGAGCGTTCGTAGTTACTTTCTCAACAAACACCCTGGGCGCTATCCAAAAATGAGTTTTTGTCACGACTAACTCTAGACTAAGGTTAACTTATATTTAAAAGTTCCCATGTTGTTTCCTCTAAAAATAGAAAGAAAATTGAAGAGCTTAATAAAAAAATTCACCCCTGCTATGAATTAAGATAATATATTTTTTCACGTTTTTAATTTAATGTGGATGAACTGAATCAAACCCTCCAATTATTTTCTTTCAAAACTTAATAAATCCTTTTTTTTTCTCCATCCACTGTGGAATTCTCACCAGATTTAAAATTTGTCCAACCCTTTTATGTGTGTGTGAAAGAGGCGAATTTGTGAAACAAATCTCAAAAAACATTCTCTAATGGCGGAGCAACGCATGCAGAATGCATTGATGGTCTGAATTGGCTTTGCGATCAAGCTTTAAGGTTGCCTGAAAGATCTTATGAGTGCCCCCCAAGAGTACTTTATCTTGTCATTCCCTCACTTGACTATTTGAATGGTAGATAAAGGAAGATGAGACCGGGACAGAAATAATATAGTCAAATAAATGTTTAATGACTGGATACTTCCTTGTTTGGATCTTGTCGTTCCATATCTAGTAATATATTTGTTTTGATTTTTTTTTTAAGGGAACAAATCCATGTGACCAAAGGCACTTATCCAAAATAAATATGGCTGGGTTTCCTAAAATTGGGGATGAAAAGAAATATATTCCTAGCATTTTAGTTTTGGTGCCTATTTTATTTAATATTATTTCTAAAAAACTCGGATGATGATTTCACTAGTATCCTCACCCCTATTAATAACCCCAATGCCTAGAAGTAATTTTTTCACATTTTCTAAATTTAATACGTTCCTTTTTGAAAGTAAGCTCCTCAATTCATCTGTATAAAGTTTCATACAATATATATAATTGACCGTATATTTTCAAATGTAATGAAGATGGACAGGGTTACAGTCAAAAAGAAAACAAAAATAGTTGACAGCTATTTATTATCCGAAGTTTCGTCCCACTTTGTAGGGCTTCATCAGGGCTGTTCAAGATAATAGCTTTATAGACTTTTAGAACTTTCTTATGCACATTAGCTTATTTATGGACAAATTTAATTAACACACTAGGAAACTTCTTCAAAACATATTATATGTACAGATAAAGTATACATTTAGGGACTCTTCGCCCCTCTTTAGGATGAATCACCTGAAAAATTCACCATCCTATAAAATTACATAGCATATTGTTTTGTTTTTTTAAATTTTATAAAATACATCATAGTTTATTTCTTACTTTTGTCTTTTCAGTTGTTACGTTGTTCTTTTATCCATATTAAAATACTTTTTCATAAAATAATTGTTTTATAATGTAGACTACATGGATTTGTTTCACTATCACACTGGAATATTAGACCTAACTTATATCTCTTTAAATTCTTCCCTCTATTACTGTTGTTATGCTATTTCCCAGGATCTTAAATTGGAGATTATTCTAACTGCAATTTGTTTATTATGTCTACATAATTGATGTTAATGTTTTGTGTCAGTTTTGTAATTTGATGTATTTTTTATATAGATAGCTTCCTTTGACTTTTTTTATTATTATTTTTTCATTTTCCAAAACCATAACATTATTACAATCAAAATTGTGGATTTTTTTTTTTATACTCTATATGTAGTGCTGTTACTTTTGTATTTTTCGTTGTTATTTTCGTGTTGGAATAACCTAATACTCAGTTTTATTTAAACAAGCTAAGATGCTAGTCAATAACATAAAAACAGTAGAAAAGGTGTGGCTTTAACCGATTCCAGACAACACATATTTTTGGAGACCATCTCCAGAATCCAAAAATTTATTTTTGGTTTATTATGGCCATTTTTTATATTTAAAAACATGTTTGCATTAGAAATCTGTCGCTTTGTAACTAACCCTTTTGTACAAATAGAATGATTTCACGCCGTGTGTGCAGGTAGCTCCTCTGACTGATTTATTACAAGGGACGGATTACACACACACCAGGGCCCTGTTTCATAATAAAGTACAAACTAATACTATCAATCTTTTAGTTTGTATTTGGTACAATTTCACTGAATTATACAATTCTGCTGGATATATTATAAGTTTTAAACGCATGTAATATCACTAATAGTCGTCCCCATCATAAAACAAAATATATTAGTGCTTGTACTTTATAGTTAGTGTGCTTGTATTTATGGACTAATACTATTGGCTTTCAGTATGAAACAGGCCACAGGTGTGGAATATAAAATAAAATAAAAAAACACATAAATAAATTGAACAAAATTCATTCCAAAAATAGTTGGGTAACATGAAATCCTTATTTTAGGTACAGTAGTGAAGAAAAGAATATAATTATAGATAAAATAAAAGAATATAAGACTAACTAAAAATAAATTTTTGAGAAGCAATACAAGATAATGAATTTTCTTAGAAGGATGACCTTTACTTTTGTTGTACAGAATGATAACCCTTGGGCGAAACAGGTCAGACATGATCGAACATAAACCAACATCAAGTTTTATTTTTATACACTTCTAGAATTATTTTTTTTTTCAACCAGTCTTGTTCTAACGGCTGCTTCTTCCATACTGACTGATAATTGCAATTCAAGATCATTGCACACACGGTGTGCAGTTGGTATTTTTGGCTCGTTTATGCATTGCACACACGGCGTGCAATTGGTCTCGAATGGGTTAAAGAGATTAAAGCGAGGGGTAAGAGATCGGTGAGAAAGTGAAAATAAAATATCCTAGTTGTCGATATTATGAAAGAATTAATTTTTGAAAAAGTATTTTAATATGAATAAAAAGTGTATGCTTTGGGCTTCCTAGTCCAACTGAAAAGGTAAAAATAAAAGAAAGCCATTATGTGCTAAAAAAAAAAAAAAATAAGTGAAATATGCAATGTATATTGTATAGGATGATTGATTTTTCAGTTAGTCCTGAAGATCGGAGAAGAGCCCCGAAACATCACTTGAAGAATATTATGTAATACAGAAATTACAAGAAGAAATTTTTCACAAAAACTAACCAATAGCAAAAAGATAAACCTTCTAATTAAAATAAAATTCTAATATAATAATTCTAATTAAAAATGTAATTCTCTTGTTATACTGGAGTGCCAATGAAGTGAGTTTTCCTCATAAAGGATAGTGATGATTCGTCCTGAGTCGTGAGGAACACATTTTCGAATAAAAATCTTCCACGGCGGAGTTATTATGAATCAATGTTAAACCTCTATATGACGACAGCAGGAGTAAAACAAACTCACATCGGAGCAGTATTTTCTCCATAGGCCGAGGGAGCCAATTAGCTAAAGATGGTCTTCACCTATATTAAGCGTTCTCTTTGTTTTTAGCGTTTGATTTATTCTTTTCCTAAATAACTTTTTAGAAATAAAATTTTTCACATTCTTTAGGCTTAAATCGTATCATATTTTTTTTTCCATAAACATTCAGTTCAAATGATTTTAGTTGACTAGATTTAACGTGGAAAACCTTTACCCTTCATAATACCGCGGGGGCCGTTAATGACTCCACAAGCTCTTTCAACTAATTTTTAATCATAGAAAGTCTATAATTTGTTTTACAATTGTCAAGGGTTTGCTTTAAATATTTTCTGAAAATATCCGGTTGTACCACCAAACGACTAAAAAACAAAAAAAATGCAAAAGATCAATGAAAATTCTCTAATTTATTTAAGTCAAATAAAACTGATTAATAAAGAAGTCTTAAAAAGTTTTAAACGAAGAATGATATTGAATTGAGATGTTGAATGGAATGATGTTCTATTGAGATATTATTAACAAAATGCTTGATAATATATACATATATACTAAATGTATTAGATGATTTCTTTGTTTACATGACTAGGTAATATAAATAATAATATTAGAATTAAGGACTTAATAGTGCTATTTCTAGCAGGGACAAAAAAATTAAATACGGTTGAGTTTAAAATATACCTACTTATACCAATAATCTTATGTGTGAGAAATCATCGTTTACAAGGCAGGGAAGAAGGCCCACCTTGTGGGAAATCGATCTTTGTTGATGAATCGATGGATTTAATTGTTTGCATTAATTACCTTGTTTATGCCTATGACAATCGATTTGTAACAATTTCTTTAAAATGTATAATCCTGGCCTGTTTTACGGGTGTTCCGAAGTAGTCATCCTGGTAGTTGACTCCAAAAATTACCAACCTCTAATGAATAGACATATTTTTTAGAACCAATCCTTATCTAATATTATTATCAAAATTAGCTAGTTGTGTACTGATAAAAAAAACAAAAAAAAAACATGAGAATGGAGTTCTAAAATAAAATTTAGATTGTAAAAAATACTTACTACTTATTCTTTACATATTGATGGGTTGCTTTATAGTTGTCTAAGTACATTCCCACTAACTTTAGGAAAACAGAATTAAAGCTTCTCTCCTTCAGGAAAATTACAACTTTTCAATTAATTTTTCGACAGAACAGATTTAGATCTGTTCAGTCAAAAATATAATTGGAAGTTTGTATTTTTTCTTAAAGCGAGAACCGTTAATTGCATTGCTTGTTAAAGTTAATGAAAATATGCTTAGCACCACCAAGTAACCCATCAAAATGTAAAGAATAAGTAGTATGTATTTTTTACAATCTAAATTTTATTTTAGAACTCCATTTTCATGTTGTTGTTTTTGTCAGACCTCGCACTCTAATCATCTAATATCTACGGTTTTTTTTGTTTGTTTTTTTTACATTAATTATTTATTTATGATTTTTGATTGTAAAAAAGGATGAAATCAATACTCGTAACCTCAATAAGTTTGAAAATTATTTTTGAAACATCAAGACTCACCTAGTTCATGAATAGAAAGTAATGAATGTAGGACGGCTGCATCTATCATTCTATGGGCGACTTGACCTCAACTGTTTACTGATTCTATTCTACGAAGTCCTTACCGCGAACTTTGAACGAGCAGAATATATATGTATATTTTC
>NW_027114634.1:295037-342800 GCF_000696795.3 Halyomorpha halys
AGAGAGAGAGAGAGAGAGAGAGAGAGAGAGAGAGAGAGAGAGAGAGAGAGAGGGAGAGAGGGAGAATAGCTTGTTTAATAATAATTACTAATATAGTTTAGTTCATCACTAAATTAATTTATTTATTAAGTATTTAAATTACTAATAAAAGATGTTATTGTTGAATTTTATTCGGAGCTCTATATCTTTAAAACTACCAACAACACAAGAAAACCTAAGGGAACATCATATAAAGTAGAGTAAATTTGTAAAAAAATTTCTCAAAATAAATTCGCTAACTACTGATTTTTTAGTACATTTTTTGTTAAATGTTGCTTTTTAAAACTCTATATCTGGAGAACTATTAGACGTAAATAGCTCTATTAGGGGTCATATTTTAGCAAATGTACTCTAAATTATGTTCTTTTAGGTTTTCTAGTGTTGCGGTTAGTTTTAAAGATATAGAGCTCCGAATGAAAAAATAATTTGTTTTAATGTTTTGAAAGAGCTACCATTTTTTATTCCCCTTAACTACACTTTGTAGACTCATAAATTTTATCTATGAATTATACATAGTTTTCATCCAAGTAATCTGAAAGAAGATTCAAATTAGTTAAATCGAGCAACATCAACAAAGTGGTTAACAATGTAAAAGGGCCTTTTAGTTGCCACTGACAGCAATAAAGACCCGAAGTCCTGCTCATCAATTTGGGCAGACAAGTAAATTTCATTTAGAATTGTCTGATTGTTGTAATTTAGCCGGCGTTAGATAAGCAAAGCTATCCCTCAAATTCTATAGCTGCTTAAATGCTCCCGAATTCCTTTTTATTTTGAAACTTGGCCATCTCATTCCCAATACGGGGATTTTACTATGGCATTATTGGCAGGCTCAAAAATGGATATATTACATGTTTGAAAATGTAATTACAAAATTCCTTGGCGATTTTTTTGATTTTTGAGCCCGCCAACTCAATAAAGCCAATTTCACAAAGTACAGTTGCGTAATTGTTTTTCCAGACCAGTGATACGACTTCCCTCTTTCTTCCAACAAATACATAGTTGTTGATATAGTGAGAGCAATAATAATAAAGTTATTCGTCATTGTATTAATGTAATCCAGTATTGGGCAGAAGTCCCAAAAAAGAATGAAATAAACTGAATACATAAAATGGAACAGCTGAAGACAATTTATTTTATAAAGTTTTGTTTTTACTCTAAAAAAATATATTCGTATTTCACATTTGAATGAGAAATTTAGCTGGATAAATAAAAAAATAAATTTTAAAATTAATCTCAGCTTGTCTTTGTTATCATTTGTCTGCAACCTAAGTTTATTATTATTTCTAAGGAAGCTAGGTTCCACCGCCTCTCTAAAATCATTCACCATGTTTTAATGTAAAACTTTTAAATGATCACAATTCAAGTTTAAAGGACTTACTCCAAAGATTTTATTCTGTAAAGTATAGTTGTGTAATGAAAGCTTATATGCAAATTAATATGTGCGAATTCCGTTGCACGAAAATCATTCAAAAACTCTTTTTTTCTTTTTTTTTTTTTTTATAAAATTACTTCAGCTTTTCAGCATTTATCTTGTAACCTGTCAGTAGTTAATTCGTGATCTCTTAAGCAATTTACCTTATGAAAATATTAAAAAGTTCGACACCGGGATTTTGAAAGTGACGATTTAGGCGTTATAAACAGAAATGTGCTAAAAGAAAATTTTTGTTTTTTTAATCTTTGCCTGTCCGTTTCTGTACTGGAATCGTTTACAGGAAAACTCCCTTTTCTTTATATAACCGATCCTTTTTTTAATTACTATTGTCAAAGAGATATAAAAGGTAGTTGGTACTAGAGAATTGCTACCTCTCCTTCAACTAAATATTAAAAAGCACTTTAAACATAATTAAACTCTTAAATCGTGACAATAACAAAAATAAAGCAGAAAATTTCTCCTATATATATTTTATTTTTCTTCAATATCACGTTTTTTAGTTTCATTATTGTCACTGATCTTTTCCTTAAGGTTTCTAAAGAATACTTAAATTGATTTATTTCTGTTCAAGGATTGGATTTTTAAATTAAAAATACGCATTACTGTCATAACCACGTAATTTTATTAAAACTTTATATTTTATAACTGTTTATTTTGTATATTAGTTGATTGGTCAAATACAAAAAATATGTAATGATCGAGTATAACTAGCAGCACTAGATATACGTTTTAAAAAGCATTAGAAGGAAAAATTTGTAATTTTTTCTGTAATTGAAAATGAACAATATCAATCAGTATATTTACTTTCTTACGTAACGGAATTTTAATTGAACTTTTTTAGATGTTTTCTAGATACTGTTTTGTCAATAATGATTATTTTGATAGTGTTTGTTCCGTTAGTTACATTCCTCATGTACACATTTATAATTGTTTAAGTATCAAGTATACTTTTGACTAAATAGCTGAGCATAAACAAAACTCTTAAATATTTTGACTATTTGTAAAAACACACTTCTTGGGTATATTGTTAGGAACCTTCATTCTTCTTTCTTATTTGTAGTTGTGTCAGAACAAAAACTAGTTTTATGTTAGCCTTCTCGTGTATTTAAAGAAGTTCTTGTGCAATGTAGCCGTAGAGTGCCGTTAAGGAATGACTCACCTGTAACCCGTATTCTGATCGAGCGCCGCTCCCAGAGAAGGAAGTGTTGATGACCCAGCGAGGATCGATGCCGATTTCACTCAAGCTGCAGCTCGGCTGATGCCGGATGACAGTTTGTTGCCAGAAGCGGCCTGCCGTTGCTAAGGTTACCCGTAAACAACAACCCTCACCCCCTAGCTACCCTTTTGGTAATGCACGCACCTTACCTGGTAACTAACAATAGCTCCTGAGTGGAAGCAACATAGCCAAGAGCACGCTTAAAATCATTTCTTCTATTATTGCTTATTATTCATTTTATCTCATAAATGTTATCAAAAATAAGTTTTTTTTAACAATTCTATGAAAAATATGTCTCCTAATACCAGAGTCACTATAAAAAACGAATTGAATGTTTAGGTTCATCAGTATGTCATGATTGTCAACAAATATAAAGTAATCGAAAAAAAATTAAAATATGAATTCCATCAATAGCATTCATATCTCATGCCAAATTTTATATGTCATCTTTTAAGAGAATTAAAGTTAGATTTTTATAGTTTAGGTTGACTTTTCAACACAACTTTAATTTGCCACCCTTCATACGTTCCCAAGTTTTGTGTATATTGGCACATGTTGAACATTAATACTGTTTTGATAAATTAAGTATTTTGGAATACGTTAACGATAAGTTCTGTTTGTCGGTTTTCAAATTGACGGAAGAAGGTTCTAGTTGGATATAAAACCTTTCCGATATAAGCCTTTTATAGTGATTTCGGAAGTATAGAAGTTTTATCAAAATCAAAGGATTGCTTTAATGATTAAGAACATTCTGAAAGTTTTGAGGCAGAATAATTATGTGAAGAGATATAATATTTGTGTTGTGTGATGCGGTATTTCAAAGGGTTTTTGGTTTCACCTATGTAAACGGAATTACGAGGATAGGATAAAAGAGGGATAGTGTCCTTAAAAGGTGAGTAGATATTAGATAGTTTCTAATGAAATCTGAAAGCAATACGAAGGTTAGGTATAGTAGAACGTAAGAATTTTTGGATGTTATCAGAAAGAGAGAAGATGTAGGGTGGTGACCTGTATAAGGGAATAGAGGTTTATAAATGACATGGGGGAGGGAAGTTATTAGTGAAGAGTATTTGTTTAATGCAATGTATGTTAGTTTCATGGAAATGGGAGTCAGTGAGGAAAAGGCTGCGGTGAATAAGGTTCTTAGCTACGTTTATTTTTTGATGGTGAGGATGCTGGGAGTAGTAGTTTTAAAGTCTGTCTGAGTAAGTTGGTTTAGTGTACAAATCAGTGGATATGGCGTTGCCTGGGTTTCTTATGGTGAGGAGGTCAAGGAAAGGATGGGAGTGATTATTTTCAAATTATACTGCAACATTAAGGTGTGGATGGTAAGAATTAAAGGTAGATAAAATATCAGGAGCTTTAACGGGAGGTTTTAACTCTCCTTTAGGACGAGGAGGAGGTCATCTACATATTTTTTAATGAGTATAATATCAGCTAAAAAGAGTGGAATAGTGGAATCAAGCAATTCCATATTAATTCAATGTACAATTAAATGGTATATAATATCAGACAGGTCTCATGCTCATGCTGAGGTAAAGAGTCTAACAAGGCTTAGATCTGTCTTTGAAACACCTTTATTTGAAATCAATAACCAGTTCCGATTATTGGCAATAATAAATAATGTATAAATATAAAATATTAAATAACTTAATATATAATTAAAGAAGAAAAATTTAAAACCCCAACAAGCCCGATTTCTCCCGATCGCATTTACGTATACACGGCTCCTTAATCTTTCGTCAATAGTTGTATTCTTGGGAGGAACAAAATAGATGTCCGGTAATTTCACCTTGATATACCATAAATTAGGAATTTACATTAAGTGAAAATTGTGTGATGCCCGCAACGCACTAGATTTTTATGTTTCTAAAACGCATTTAAATTGGTTAAAAAATTCTCTTGTCTAAAAAGTACTAGAAGCAAGTTATTCTCGATAAAAGAAAAAAAATCTTTTTTTTAGTCAGTTATTTCAAGATGAAGGAAACGACAAGACTGGAGAGGTTGAAAATTTAATTTTTTTTTACAGGAGTAATAAACTTTTATAACTTCATTCTCTTTTTTGAGCTTTCTCTGTTGTTCTGTTTTAACTTCCTTTAAAACATATTGGATCGTAGAATTAAATTTTGCCACAGGGGTCCCCACACGGTCAGTTCAGTAAAGAAAGAAAAAACAAAGATAGACCTATGGATTGTAAAGCTAGATTGATTTCATCTCTTACATTTTAACCCTTACAATCTGAACGTTGGTTTTACTGTCATTCCGACTGACAGTGTAGAGATCCCTTAAGAGTGGTAGCTCTGAGTGGATAGTGGGTAACCGCCTTGTATCATCCCTATCAGGTTGTCATTTGCAATTAAAACTGTTTACAAACTAAGTATTTAGTTTTCTATACTAATAATTTTTTCTGTGGACAGCAGTTACAATGATTTGCACGTCATTTTCTGTAAGGCTAGCTAACGATCTTTTACTTAAACGTTATAACCTGCATTCTCAAAGTGAATAAATATGATGAATAAGAGCAATATGATATGATAATGACTTAATAGAACTACCAATCGGTAGCCATACACACTTTAAAACTGATATCAGCATGGATGAAGATCAATGTATTTGCTCATTGAGATTTTTAATTATGAATGTTTTACTTTATGATTAGAGGTAAATATCTGGAATCCTAAGCAAACTGGTCATAAACAGTAGATTAACAGTTGTTTTATTTGTCCTTGGAGTTGGAGATCTTCAAAAATGTTATAATTTTTTATCTCACTTTTGTTTTAGTTATAATGGCTAGACGTGATCCAGGAATACTTTGTTTTGAACATTGTGGTCAGCGAAGAATATTCTGTTTTGAACTACCTGAGCACTGCCCTGCTTGTAGAGCCGCGTTACTAGAAGATACATCAATTATACCTTTCAGGTGAAGGTTCTATATCCTATAACCTATGATGTGTAATGAATTAATTGCATGTTTTAGCATATAAATTAGGACCTAGTGTGGACCACATTCAGTTGTTAGGAACCAATCCTATATCACAATTTTTCCATATTATTAATTTTTCAAATTTGGTAGGCAAAATCAATCACAGGTTGATCAACTTTTAGCTACACGTTTTGGTTCAGAAAAAGAATTTGATATAATTGTCAGAGAGAAGGCTGCTCCGTTTATCAGTTTTTTTAATTGAGAGATAATGAGAAACTGGCAAATAGAGGTGCCAAGATGAGTTAATGACCTTTTTAGAGATGAGTTGAATGGTCGGAGGAATTGTTGGGGGTTCAGCCACTCACAGATTACAGATACAGTTACCTTTTACATTTTTACAACACGTTCAGTTCATACTAGTTCTTTTCTCCTAAATATTTCTTTTTTCGATCTAATAATTTTAATTTGAAGCAAGTACCATTGTGTACACTTAATTATGCCAACTAACACCTTGGTGGCCTCCAATTTGATAGCTCTTGTTTCTATAAAAAATACTGGATGACCAATTTATTTTTATCAGTCACTTTGTAAATTTAATCAAGAAAATTATAAGCAATCAATTAATGATAATAAGATTAGCAATTAATTCTTTCGATATTAATTTCAAAGTTACAAAATGGTGTAATTGTTGAAACATTCCAGGGTGCCATTTCCATTTGTGAAGGCTTCTCAATACCCTTGTGCTGTTGTTATAAAGCCTACCAATGGTGACTTCCTCAAGTATGTCTAATTTTCTTAAATATTTTTTCTTATAGGCTACAATAATTGTAATATCCTACTCATGTTTATTTAAAATTTAATTAAATTTAGTTTTGTTTTTTATTATTACTGTTAGTGAATACAAACTGTCTATGGATCTTCACATTGGTATTACAACAACCCAAGGTCAAACTGTAGAATATGATAAGGATGGATTGAGCTATGGTAGAGATTGGTCAGAATGCTTGTTGGTCTATCAACTGCAAATTCAGGATGAAGAAGCTATTGAAATATGGGATTCTGTGATTGACCAGGTTTCTTCGCTTGACTCTTGGAGTCCACTGAGGTTAGTGAACAACTCAACTTCTTCTTCACACTCAACAACAACTCAACTCAACTATCTTCTTTTCTATACATTAGATAATATAATAATAATAACTAATGAACAGTGTATTTTGTTTAGTTCTTTATTATTACAAATATACAATTATAGGCAGATGATCTGGGCGGCTACCAAGAAAGGTACAGAACTAGCAGAAAAACTATTTATTTGTAATCCTGTAATTTATTGTAAAACCCTTTTAAGTTAAATAATAAACAGATTTTCTGTTATTTTTGTACCTCTACCTACACCATCTTGATACAGTCATCACGTATGGTTAACTAATAATTTTTCAAATTCAATTAATGTTTCAATCTAAATTGATATTTGATTAATTAATTAATTTTGTTTTGTTTTTTAGGTACAATGAAGAGACTTTCAACTGTTACACATTTGTTCTAGCCTTTCTGAGATGCCTAAAATATCCTCCTCTCACTGAAGCAGTGAAGAGCAAAACAATTTTTTGTGAACATTTTGTATTACCAAGGACTGAAATAGCTTGGAAATACATTAAACTGTACCGGCGTCTGAAAGATAGTGGTTATTATGTCAGTAAAATTAATAAATCAGATATTACAGAATGTGGTTTATAATGAATAATGAAAGTTTAAATAAACTATATTTTATATTTATATTTATAAATGATGTATGTTTCTTACTCATTGAACCAATACCATAGTTTCTAGATTTGTGGAATCAAAGGAAGAATGTTTATTTTAATTATACTGTTACCAAGATCTACTCCCTGCATTGTTTTCTATCTCTGCGCGTAGATCAGATCTTGGTCAGAACTTAGTCGTTTACTTGTATGGATTATCTGTTGACTCACATGCTCACATTTAGAGCTCATATTAGTACTCCACTCCCTAGCCTTTGAATTTTTTTTTTTATTAGCTCAGGGAAGTGCTAATCTTTGGTATATTAGTATACAGGTTCTGTTTATTCAAACAGCTTTGAGGATTGATTCATTTATGGCTGACCACAGAATATGCCAAAAGGCTAGGACTAACAATTGAACCATGTGATCAAACCATCACCATATAGTAAATATTATAGGACGAACTCATATCACAATTAGGTCCTGAATACCCTCTTTAGCATTAAATAAACTATCCACTCAAGCTATCATAGTTCCAAAGATAACAGGCAATCTACCTTAAGTACTTTCCCATTTGTTCAGTTGAAGAGCTACAATTTTATGCACTAGCAGATCCTGAATTTTTGGAGCCTGGTTTAAGGCTGGTTTGTTCTTTAGGAAATAGGCAATGAACGTAGAGCTGCTCTGGGCACTTGGGATCTAGGAGCTTACAGTATAAAATACCGAGGGACACAGGAAAGTCTTTGTACAGCCTATGGAGATCATAGCCATTGCCATATTTCGGTTGAAGTTGGTGTTCTATACTTACTCTGCTGGTACATTAACCTTTGTGTATAAAAAAAAAAATTATACCAATGGTTTGGATATTGATGTTCACGAGAATGAAAACTTTTTAAGTAATGGAGAGAATGAGTGGAATTTTAAATGCAGTCTATTGAGGGCATTGATTAACTGAAAGTGAAATACATAACATTTAACACTGATTTTGATTGATACATCTATTTAAATAGAAATCATACTTCTATGTGAAATGCTTTAAGTAACACTGCCAGCAATTAATTATTCACTGAGCAAGATCATGGACAAAACCCATTGAACTAGTATGGACATGAGCAGTTCTCATGCAACAATGAAAATGAGAGGTTATTGTAAGTTTTATGTGAAGTATCAAAAGACCTATGATCAGTTGATTATTTAATCACATCAATAAATGATCTCTCTGATATTTTAATCTATTCTGGAAATGATTATTTTTAACTTAAAGCCTAGGTACAAATTGTTAAAGCTAACTCAATACAGCATTTATTGTTTGTGAGCCCAAGCTACACATATCCTCAGTTATTTCTGACTGAGAATACTATGATTTAATTCCAATTCATTGCCTTCCTAAAACTAAATCAGTACCAAACCAAATTTCTTTAGTACCTCAATGAGCAATATTTATTCCTTAGTACACAATAGAAATATATGCACTGCTGAATTACTTAACACTTAATAATTCATTACATAGATAAATTATTTTTTATATTTTGCAAAGAAAAATGGAAACATTAACGAAAATGTACACTCATAAAGAAGGGATATATTTTCCTGTACAAAAAAGATTAACAATGCAACCTTATAGCTAGGTATCCTTACAGATCGCAGTGGTACCAACTAAATAAAAGTAGGAAACTACTCTACTACAATATTATTTACATTAGTTGATCTGTAGTGATAAATTGCAACCCTTTTTTCTATTCCAATATAGATGAGCGAAAAAGAAAAGAAAGTAAGTCAGCAGCAGCTATATTACATAAAGAAGAGAACTTATATCATTGCTGAAAGATGTAAAAGCAATGTCATAAAACTTTATCTTTTCAGATGTTGAAGTATCTTAGTTGATGATGAGGCCAATAATGAACTACTCTAGTAATATTTTTGTATGTTAATTATTAAAATGATTAATGATAGTCTTTTGCAAAAACACGTATTATTAGTAATTGTGAGAACAATTGAAAATGTTTTATTTTATTTTGAAAAGACTTATATATGGTTTTGATTTTTATCAAATATTAACTTTTTATTACATATAGTTAATGTTCTCGAATAATAGGGTACTATAACAATATTATACAATAATTATGTAATATCTTTATATGATCTTTTTTGTTGAATACATTATAAAGAACAAGATTGAGTTTCAATAGTAGTTTTAATAGTTGGATGGAGGTACAATAAAATTTGTCCCTGAAGACCTTGATGTTTCTTTATGGCCTTAGTATGAGTTTTAGTAGTTCAGCATGGTGGTCCTAAAGTTTTTCTTAATATATTTTTAGGCAAATGTTAAGAAATTAAATGTACTCAGTTAGACAAAATAAATTTAATTCAATCAATAAGTACATCATTGTATATATATATGTATGTAATTTAGAATAGAAAAGTATAAAAATAAAAATAATAAATAGTTAAATAAATTACAATAAATATTATTTACAATTGATACAGTTCTAATAACTTAAATCATAATTATTACAATATCTATGAATTTCAATAAACATGGAATACTTAGATCATGGGGTCTTGAATTAAATAATGAAGATAGAGCGCATATTGCTGCAAATTCACAAATAATAAACAATTACAGTTATATTTATTGCTTAGAGTGGAAATAATGGAAGCCCCGATCGCAACTCCTATAATCTAAAGTTTTAAATTTATTTGACAGATTTGCTGAGAGTGAAGAGGGCATATTTCACATACATATTTTTCCTTTTTTTGTATAACAATCTGTTGATAATTTTGATATAAACAATAAATTTACTTGTATGTGTTTATCAATAAAGAATAATTAGACCCCTTATCTATACATATGTTTATTTATACTGATATTTTATACATCAGATACTCAACATCTCAGAACTATACAAACTCATGAACATACATCACTCTGGCTCTATTCAAGAAAACTATCCTCATTAAAATTGCCAAACTTTTAACAGATAAACTAATTCTGTATAATATTATTAAGTAAATAGTTCTCAATAAACTAGAAGTATGGCAAATAAAAAATAAAAATAGCACCAGCATTAACATTAATTTTTTTTTAAACTAATGAACTTAGGTCAACAAATAACACTTTGAGTAGGAACATGCATTATTTATAAGTAGTAGGGAATTATTTCTTTAACCTAATGGGAAAAAGCCAATCAGAATGATACAAAGTTTTTAAATATTTTGTTTAAAATAAACATTACTTATCAGCACAACAGATTTATAGATTTTTTTTTCCTGTTTTATAAATTAATAATCAGTGGTACAATAGGTTTTTATAAATCAGCTTTTAACTGAATTTTAAAATTTAATATTACACTATTTTATTAGGTAAAATGGCATGTATTTAAGAGGAAACGTTAAGCCTGTTAGTTGCATGACGAACAATGTGTAAAGTCAGCAGGACTGCAACTTGCCTGTAAAAAAAATAAATAACAGCAAGTGATTAAAAATAGAGACAATTTATTGTATTTTATTTACTGATTATATATTCAAAACTTCAAGTTCATAAGAACAATATTTGACTTATACTTTTGTAGCGTGTTCCGATTGTGATGATAAAGATGAATTATTAGGTACACTCATTATAAGTCTAAACAACAATGTTTTTACTTGAACATAAAACAACAGATCCAACAATTATTATGTACAGAAATATTCAGTTTTTTTAGACATACGAAAAACACACCTAGTTAATTAATTGATCATATGGCGAGAGGTTTCAAATGGGTTTGCCACTAACACAAATGTAAAATAATAAAACATTAAATGAGTTATAAATAAAAATAGGTTTAAAAGAAATATACTAAAGAAATAAATATGTTGACAGTAATTTCAGCAATGGCAAATGCATTTCAAACAGTCTCTTTGCTAATGTTTACTATTTCCGCTAAAGACATTAACAATCTTGCCACCACATACTCAAAATTTATTTTACAAACCAAAAACTTAATTTTATAATTTGAAAATAAAGTTCTACAGTGAACAATGAGGCTGTGGAGGCCAAACATGTTAAGGCATCGCCTTTGCATTCTCAAGCCAGAAGCTGTTTAAAATTTATTTTATGGAAGACCTACAGAATAAATATCAAACTTTGCACCTTGGCTAGAATAGATTGGTCAACAGTAGGATAGTCAGTCTTCTGCCCTAGCCAGAATACATTAGCTACTCCAACCACAAATAAAGAAAGAATAAACAGTAACAAGTTTGTTAAACTGCTCCTCTAATGAACAGTATATTCTTGCCAAGATAAAATTAGCTTAGGGGCCCACTGCAATATAAATGTCAATCCTCACAGACCAGTATTGAGAAATGCTTTTTGTATAAGAGTAGGGCTGTTTTTGGAAAACGCTAAGGCCACTGTAGTCTGGTTAACAACTTATTTGTAGAAACAATAATTATAAAATCCATTACTAAAATTATATTACCTTTGTTAACCGAAGAAAAATTTATTCCTTGTGTATAATAAAATCCCATGATTCACTCCACCTTAATTTGATAACATCTTCTGCTGAAAGCTCAGTTATTCCATAGCATAAAACAGAGAACTTCTTGAATACAAAAATTATACCACAAATCCAAAATGCTAGAAGAGTGATGTATAACTTCTGTAAGTGTTTTCGGTACCTAAAATCAGTTTTAAACAATGTTAACTGTTTCACAGTAATCATTCTCAAACTATTTTATAACACCAAAAAGAATACTGTAGGTCTGAATTTCAAAATGCCAAAATTTATTTGGCAATATAATGGACTAAAGTGACCCCATTTTATGGTAATGCATGCTGACAAGTCATGCAAAATAAGAAAATAAATAGAAAAATGATATAAATAAAAATAAATATTGAAAATTTGATTCTAGTAAATTATAAGATAGTTAGTAAATTATAAGTTATATTTTTAAAACTTGATACCATACCTTAGTAGAGAGAAGATATGTTCAACAATTGCAGCAGTGAGAAGGACTTTAAAAACGTACGCTGGTAAGTAATGATGTAAAAATAATGTTCTTTCAACAAAGAAGTATGGAATAAAATGGAACAAATAACCAGCAAATAATAGGTGTCCTACTCGTAGAAAGTGCATCCATTGAGCTAAAAATGAAGAAAATAAGTAAACTTCAGTGAATGAAAACATAATCATTCATTATTGTTAATATCTTAACAAATTTTTTTTACAACTCCTTTTTAAATAGTGTACTGTAATTATTTTAATATTAACAATAGCTAATAAATGAGATTTGATTTTTATTTATTTTTTTTTTTTTATAAGTAAATTAATACCATACATTTTCCGAATGAGTGACCTGGAGCTTAATAAACAGAAAAAAAATAAATAAAAGTACTTAAGAATGCTCCAAGAAAGCTCGGTGAAATTAGAGATTATCCTAGTAAAAGATAGATGGAAAGCTATATTTTGGTAATGCCCTCGAGATATTATAGATCTAAACAAAATATCAAAAAGAGCATTAATCAAAGGGCTGCTAAAACTATAATTGGTCAAATATCATACAATAAACAATTACTTTGCCGGGTAAAAAAGGTTATTATATTTTGTTTTTCTTCTATTCCCTCAGGTATTTAATCCCTTAAATGTGGCAAGAAACTTTGACTGATTATCTTAAATGGTTAAAATAATTATAATAAAAGTAGCTAAAAATAATAGTAAGCAATTTTTATGCAAATTGACCATCACATTATGCCATTGTCTTGGTCTATTTCTAAGGACTACTCATTTTTTTTTTAAACTACTGAACAGTTCTTCAAGTATATATTAGTAGTAAGAGTTCACATTACCGTACCTAGATCCAAAGATTGTAGAGAGAAACTCTTTAATAGTACAGTATAGAGGAAGATAAAATATAATCCTTAGAATACTGGTAAGTCAAATAAATCCACAATAATCTTAACCAACTAATAACTTACTTATTTGTTTTGCTATAAATATGGATTGCATAAATTTTATAATACGATGATGATGGTCAGGGTTGCGTTCAAAAAGAACAAAATAGTTTTCAACTATTTATTATACAAAGTTTCACCCCACTTAGTAGGGTTGTTCAAGATGATACATTAACAGACTTTTTAGTGTTTTTTTACTCAAGTCAGTCTTTTGACTCAAAAGTCTGTTTAGCTCTCATCTTGAACAGCCCTGATGAAGCCCTACAAAGGGGGGAGAAATGTAAGATAATAAATTGTTGAAAACTATTTTGATCTTTTTGACCGCAACATTGACCATCTTTGTTATATTTTAAATTATATGGTCAACTATTCATATATATATATATATATATTGTAATATGCTCTTTTTTAGTAAATAGTATATTTTGATGTATAAAGAGTTTTAACATGTTTTATTTTATGTATCATTTTAAGATTGTTAATTTGTTTTGTTTATCCAAAAAGCAAGCTAACCAAGTTTCATTGTTTATAATAACTTCGTGATACAAAACAAAAACCAAGATGGCGGTACGTTGAATCAAGGCCACGTTGAGCAGATTCTAATATCAAAAAAAACTATTTTAACTCTTCCCATCATAATTGAAAATACAGTAAATTAAAGGAAAAATAGAAATCAAGAAATAGTGCAAATGAATAATATTCAGAAAATAAATCATTTGCAAAAATCCCTAACTGTTGTGCGAAAATCGATGTTTACATGTAACCTCAAGGCAGGTTTTGTTTTTGGAGGGAACAGTCGTGGTGTGAAGAGAGAAGAGAAAGGATGTCTTGAGTATGAGGAGGTCCTCATCAATTTCTGTCAAGAGGAAGCCATTTTGGACGCTAAGACAAGAACAATAAGAAAAAAGAAGATACCAAGGATCAATCAAAGGAAGATCGTGAACTTGGTTAGTTTGGTTATAACTAAATTTAAATACAATTGTAACAGAGATATTAATTTAATTAAGTTAATAGTAAAAGTGTTAGTATTCTGATTGCCTAGTAACTATACGCCCTGAGATTAAGAGTCTTATTATATAATAAAATTATATTATCTATTTGATATTAAAGTTCTTAACTTGAACCCAAGTTATCTCTTATATTTGAAAGAAAGTTTTATATAACAATCAAAATTCTTTTTTATTTTATTTTTAATAATTAAAAAAATTATTACAATATATATAACATAATCTTTATAGTTTGCAGTTGATTCCTCACAGAGATGTTAAAACCAAAAAAAACTTTTCAATTTATTTTTTTCTGAGCGATTTCAGATTTTCTTTCCATGGACTTTCATATCAAATCACTTCTAAGGGATAACTCGACTTCTAAAAACTTCTTAGCTAACATAAAAAAAGAGTTTATTGAAATTATAAATGAATTGGGGCATTAATGTGAAAAGCCACAATTTTGAAGGTAATTTTGTAAGAAATATTGCTAAGGTAATTTTGTGAGAAATATTCCTACGTTTCCCTACAAAGCTGCTTATTATGTTAATTTGTCTAATACTATAATATATAATTCCAATATATTTATCTAAGATATTATGTAATATGAGTTATATAAAACATTAAATAAGAATTTTTAGAAACTGCTTGATCGAGCAATTATCTAGTTGGTCATATTCTTGCCAAAAGCCCTTTAATTAGGAAGTAATTTTTTATGTGGTTAAAAAATTAGAAATGTTCTTGGCAATAATTCACAGTTTAACAATTTTTCCAATAATTCACCTTTAAAAGCTCACAAGTTAATGGGCCATTCTCTAAAAAAACAAAACAATTTTTATTTCCATAATTGAATATTCTATTCAATGTTTCCTACAAAAAATCTACACAAATCTTTATCCCCAGCAGCTGATCATGTTAATGATATTTTTATAATAGCTCTTATAAATATTCTTGTATCAACTTATATGTCTTGTTATAATACCTTCAGTAATATCGAAACATAATCTTGCACGTCTCAATAAATAGAAAATAAGTAATGAGAAATATGTAAGAAGGCTGAGGGTTCCTGAATACCATACGACAATATTTCCCAATAGATGCACTTGTCCCTGTAAAAAAGATTTACACTCTATTAAACCAAGATTCATCAAAATATAATAAAACTGAACTTGTATGAGATAAATTGAATATGCCACTAAAGGGTTACTAGTAAAAAGTACTTAATAACATGGGAATAGGAAGAAATTAGATCAATAAACTTAAACTAATCATTAGATTTAACTCAGGTTAGAGCAAGATTAATAAAAATGCTTGGCTACTATAAGTTTTCCAAATACAAAACTAATATTTATATTTATAAGATAATAGTTATCTTTACCACAAACATGTGATAAGATGAAAACAAAATGGTAGAAATGAAATATTTGCTAGAGAAACTATTGGTTTGTACTTGGTACAATTTCACTGTCTTATATTTTTTACTTTTTAATTCCTAAATGATCACTAATTGTCATCCCCAATATGAAACAAAAATATTGTAATATTGCTTGTACTTTGTAGTTTGAATACTTGTATTTATGGACTAATACTATTGGTTTCCATTATAAAACAGGGCTTTGATAATATGCATATATATGTATAGTAATGGAATACAGCTACATTAAACTAATTCATGTGTGTCAGTAATTATAATTATAATTAGAGTAATAAATAATTAGCATTAGATTTTTTTAATAACATTTTATTGTAAATCTTTAATTTGATAGAATAACTGTAAGATGTACTTACATTATGATATGGGCTCACCCAATAAGCTATACCCCGAGTCATAAGGGGCCATTCTAAAGGTTCACTAGAATACATGTGATTTTGAAGGCTATCCTGAGAAGGAAACATCATTTTATACTGAAGCTCATTGAACTTTGTCCAAAATGATAACTTTGTTGTTTTCATAGGTATCATCTCAGCATTCATCAAATCTTTTTCTCTTTCTTTTTCATCTTCAACTAAAAAAGAAAGTTACATGAGACTAGTGCTGGCTTTATTAAATAAAATAGAATACATGTTCAATGGGTATCTCTTAACCATCCATTATACACAACTGCTTAAGACATGTGAAGTAAAATAACAAAACCTAAATGGCACTGACTTTAAAACTTCATAACATTAATCAAAGATATTATGACACATTTATTCAAGAGAAACTAGAACACTATGGTTTGGGTGAGAATGACGATGCTGATTGCTTTGCTCATGAAGAATCAAAGTGTCCTCAAACACCAAACATGCTAGGTTTGGAATACACTAATACTGAAACATTAGACTCTTAGGCACAATGTTTCAGGCACTAAGTCAACTAAAGGGGCTAGAGAACAAAATGTATGGGACTCAGAAGTATCTCGATACAACATTAAACAATTTCTCTTTCAGTTCCTGACTCTTAATTATTTTGGGAAGAAAAATGAACGACATAATTTAAAATGGAATAATAGTAATATACTAAAAACTATATTACTATTATTCCATTTTTAGAACTTCTTTCAGTAGAATTGACCCAAATAAAATACAGTAATCATAGAAAACTCACTTTTAGTATATCTATGTTCCTCAACATTCCAGACTGTATCATCTTGGACAATTGTTTTATCAGTAACGATTTCTAATTGGTGGAATCCCCAGTCTGGTAACTGCCTTCCACTAAATTTTAATGCTTGGCTTGAATTTAAGTGAATCAGCCGGACCTAAATTAAAAAGATAAAATTATAAAATACTTCATGGCTTTTGTAATTTTTTAATTAAAAAAAAAAATTAACAGAGTATAGTTAGAATATTCAAAACATGTTTAAGGGGAAAAAATAGTCTAAAAAAAAAAATAAATGAGGAATAAATTGCAAATAATTGTTATTAAAATAAATTCTAAACATTTTAGAAACTTCACACATATTATTATGCAATCATTATATAATTTATGAGTTTAAGTCTTAGCAATATTATTTAAAGTTACCTGAGACTGAATAGTGTGCCAAATATCACCCTCTTGATCTCTATTAACGATGTCAACCTTCCATAATGTAAGAGGTGGCATTGATATATTATAGTCAATGTAACAGCTTACTTCCTAAGGGACAGACAATATTTAAAACAAATTATAATTTTTATATTTAATTAATTGTTGATATGCTATATATGATGAACTCGTAATCAAGGTACATTTAATATCCTGAAATTGATTGGAAAATCTTAATTAAAAAAAAATTGCATTTACTGTGAAAAGTTCATTAATTTAAGCCCAACACCATGGTAAAAGTAAAAAAAAAATAATGGCCCAGGTTTACTAAATGCAATCTTACCTCACACCGATCTGGAGATCTAGTGGTATAATATTGCAATGATAAATCACTTTTTTGTGATGTAAATAATGATTTAGAGCCAGTCCTGAGCATGGCAAGCAGAAATCAGGACTGTCTCGCTGCAATCACTAAAATCATATCTGTGATTTAAATAATGCAATATATCATATCACCTATCGACATGGGCAAAGATGGCATTCTGTGTGTCTCAGCCTTAGGCTTGTATATATATGTATATATATCTTAAGGGAAAAAAATGATAAAGATATTAAATATACATATATATATGAAAAGGTAGTGAAGTCTTCATTGCTTTATAGCTGAATTTTCATTTGTAAATAAGATAACTGTAAAATATTAAGCATTAAAATACCAAATAATCATCATCACTAATGTGTGTATGAGTTATGATCTTACTGTTTGGAATGATCGTCTAGTACTGATAGTAATTAAAAAAGGCACTAAGCAATTATTTTTTTTATAATCTGACAGGTGAATACCAATGTTCGGCTCCACAGTTCAACTTCTACAATCCAAGAGAGTAATGAAACCATTTGGCATATTTTATAATATGAGTTTAACAAACTATTAGTAGTGGCACACTGATATGAATTTATTTATTATTCGGTGATATTTATTTATTTGAAATTAGAGGTTTTTTTGGAGTTGTTACTCATAATAATGTGACCCCTACAACCCATGAAGGATAAGGGTTCTGTATTATGAAAGGAAGTACTGTTTTTATAACAACGGTTATAAAAGGAAGTGATTTTTTCCAAATGATGCTCAACCACTAGAGTTTTCCCCAATGAAGAGTACCTTAGGGTAATTTATGTGTGGTAGAGCAAAATTGCCAAGATCATATGAAAAAGTGTAACGCTTCCCCTTCTCCTATGCACATACAACTGGATGACTCCCTACTGTTCCTGATGCTTCATATCATACAATAAATACTTAGGCATGGTAGAGCAATTGTTCTTCATTATTCTTATTCATTACTAAGCATTATAAGTTATGTGATATGTAAAAACTATATTTTTTTGTTTATTAGCATTTTCATTATAAAGCAGTATAAGTTCCGTGATGCATCCAAACCATATTTTTTAATTTATCTATTAAATACATGTACACATATAATGCGGTAATCTCTGTTTTTTTTCTCTCTTTTTTATTCATTAATAATTAGCAAACATTTTATCATATAGTCACTGATTTTTATTTTTAGTTATTACTTAATAACTTCCATTGTGAAACAATTAAGATTGAGAAAAATACCAGTATAGAAAGAGTGCGAACTTTTAGAGGATAATTCATCTCTTTAAATACATATATAATGTACATCATTATCATTTCATCATGGTTTTCGGATGCTGTTCAAAGTGCATACTGACAAAAGCAGTTGTAGAATTCTCTATTTATTTAGGAAATGTCTAAACTATTTGCATCACATTTCAACTATCATAAACCATACTTTCTTTCTTGGATTATGAATAATTGACATTGATGTATAACAGATATCTCATTTATTTAAGAGAGATTTCCTAATTCTGAAATAATCAAATAGTCAACAAATGGTAGAACCTAAGTAGTATCACTTCTAATGCATAAGAGTCTCCCACATATTACTTTTTAAATAATGTAATAGTTGTTCTTTATATTTTGTTATCATTCATTATTTCTGTACATTGTTCTTTATTTATCGAAGTTTCAATATTTTTTAAACATTATTACACTAAGGAAGAAAAAAATAAATCACTTAAAAAATCAAAACAGCTACCGCCTTCATGCATAACAACCACATTAGAAAATTTAAAACCAACATAACTAACTAATAAGGTGCCTAGGTAATTATATCTACCATGGTATACTGAATAAAATAAAATTTTACTATATTTAAATGAAACGACCATATTCTTCTATTAATTTAAATTTATTAATAATAATATACCATAAAAGGAAAATAACATACTAAAAAAAAATTCTGAACATAAATAAGTACATTGTTTTAATATTACCTGATTATGGGGAGACATTGGTGCTGATACATCATGAGAATTTAGAGGCCGCCCTGTTATACCATGAACAAAGTGAATTACATCTCCATGTTTTATTGCATCGGGTGGATTCGATACAACCAAATTTTTTACATCAGGTCTTCGGATGATCCACCAGTTGTTTAGATCCTGAAAAAAAAAGAAAAAAAAAAACTTATTGATATAGGGAAAAATTTTACCAATAATAGTAAAATTAGTACACCGGCAGGTCCCAGCATGCCATCCATGGCTTTTCTCCTAGACTGGCCAATCTTTTTCAAATTTGGTACCAGTTATTGCTTACCCAAAGATAATTTTCAGAAAAACATTATGGTAAGCCAGTTTGTTCCTAAACTCAAAATTTCATACGGTGCAGTCTGCAGCTTTTCTCCCTGACTGCTGAACCCTATTTTATTTAGATTTAGCTCAAAAGTCATAATTTACCCCAGGATGATTCTTGGAAGTTGCCATTACCATCTTCTATTTTGTATCAAAATGGTAACTGATTCGAGGTTTTAAAATATATATATTTTTTAAAACTGTTACAGACAGGCATATATATATGTCAGTATTTTTATCATTTATTATAAAGGTAATAAACTATTGCATAACAATTTGAAGTTTTTTTTAATAGCTCCACAACTATGTCTGAAAAATATAATAACCTGCTAAGTTCTGCATGATAAGTAATAATAGAAAAAAAAAAATTCTAAGGCTTAATAGTTTTAAAATCTTGAATTTGATGGGTATCTTAGCTTGTCTCCCTGACGTGATCTAAGTTCTTTAGATGACTGGCTATGGTAGACTTAATGAGATTGTCTAAATTGCTCATAGATTCAAAATTGACCATATAAGTAGTAATATAAAACATAAAGAGTTAGATTTACCTTAAATGTATAGCAAGTAACTTGCTGTTGATGTGAGCTTCCACGCTTATCGGGATAACGAACTGGATAAACCTCAGAATGAGAATGGAGCCAACATGTTTTTCCATGTGTGTGCCTCAATGTCACTTGTGATCCATGCGCCACCTCCAATGGCTGTCCTTTAGTTATTGAGGCCAACCCTCCCTAAGTAGTAAACATTACAGACATCAAACGCGAGTATGTTATAATAAATATCACCAATAGTAGACAGATATTGAATAGCAAGTACTACTTGGTTTAAAAGATAAAAATGTTTAATAGCATTTTATCTTTCAAGATTATATCTTTATATTTCAAGATCTAGGGTGTATTTTATTCAAGGTCCTTACAAGAAACCAGTGTCTTTGACAATTTTAGGGGTATTACTAGTAGGAAGAGCCTAGTAGGAATGACTCAGATCCATCTTATGGTAAATCATTGTTTTCATGTTGTTATGATAAATAGCATTGCATGAGAGTCCTAGGCAACAGTAGCCTTCAAGGAGAGTGGTACTGGATCTAATAAGGGGGCTACACATACTAACTGTTCTGCACATATTTAATGATTATTATATACCAATCGATTTTTTTTTTTTTTTTTTTTGTAGAATAAGAGCAAAAGAACCAGGTTAGAAACAAGTGGAATAGGGTGGTTAGGAAGTTTATCATGGAAGGATTGGTATCTAGTTCCTTATAAACGAATTTTCATACAAATCAAAATTCAAAAATCTTGGACTAATGAAATATTGGTCTATGAGTACATTAAAAAGGAATTAGAGAATCTGGTATAAGGCCTATTTAAATTTGCAACTCTATTCAATTTCTCTTGATCACAATTAGATTATTTGATGTTCTCCGGTAATTCTAATGAATAGAAAGTTGTAACATAGAATGGCTAAATGTTTTAGACTCCAAGGAAGAGATAATAGAATTTTGAGATTAAGTAAGGGCTTTTACTAGAATAGAGCTTAAAGTAATTGGATTCTTGATTGTTCAAGCTAGATTTCAAAATAAATTAACATGCAAAATTAGTTAAGCTAGATTAGTTAAGCAGCAACATAAACCTTAACAATTAAGCAATTGTTTTGAGCCAAGTATAATACAGCAAAAGGAAACTCCAATATTAATAATTAATTGACACACACATATAAAAGCAGAAAAGTGACAGTTATGTTAGATTCTGTAACCCCACCATCTATTTACACAGTACTTATTAACATATTTACAACATAGTACTGTGTTAGCAGATGTGTCATAAACTAACACAGTACAATAGAAACCCACTAACCCAACATGGCTTAGCTAAGCAAGAGGCGGTGTGTATATAAGAAAAAACTTCAACATTAATTTAACTAATATATTATGAAAAATTAAAAAGCTGAACTTAGTATGTAGCTAATTTGTATAATAATATGAAGGGCTAAATTGCAAAATTCATATTCTTCATTCCGGCAAAGTCTTTACAGTAAACATGAAGAACGACTAATTGCAATAAAACAAGGTTACTAAACTTAATTTTTTTTTCCTGAAAATATACTACAGTATTACTTTTTTCTTTTTCTAAAATATACTGCAGTCACAGAAAATTACATTTGAAAAAAAAATTGCAGATTTAAAACCTGGTTAAATAAAATACAATAAAATATGTGATTGGAATATAGCTAAAGTGGACAATGTGAGTTTTGCCTTCATACATTATGGTCTTCAATTTATTAGATAAATTTTAATTAATCTAAAATATTTTTTTTTCTAGATAGGATAAAGACACGTCACCAATCATTAACACTAGTAACTTCAATTTGATAAAATAAGGATTTGAAGTCACATCAGCCACTGATTCTTGCCAATATGAGGTCTTCAATGATATCATGTCCATCACCATGAGTCTTACCAATTTCGCTAATTTTATCACAGCCTATAATGCTCAAGAACTTTGATTTTTAGACACATTTTGATAACAAATGGTGTAAATATTATTTTCAGATTTAAATTTCACATAAACAAACAGTTATCCAACTATTGAAAAACTGTCAATAATTGGATCTTTAAAATGATCAGTTTTCCAATAATTGACTCACTGTGTCATTATCATTAACTGTAAATTTTATAAAATTCTTGTTTGTATAAGACTAAATATTATGTTTTTTATTGGTAGTGATGCTTTTACTTTTAAAAATAATAAAATCTAAAAATATGCACAGAAGGACATGAATAGAAGAATATTGAAGAATGTCACAAAGAGGAAAACTTGAAAAAGGTTTTTACAGATGCCATTTTGGCAGGAAAGGTGAGTGCCAACCCTTTCATAGTTTGCAACAGATTGAAGAACGTTTTCCAACTTGGAGTGGATGAGAAGGTAGTCATAGGGCAGAAATTAGTTACGATTGCGATAGTTGAATATGAAATACCAAATTTCTATTCCTTATTCTCTCAATCATGGTTGAAATGTACTGAAGTATAACTAAATACTAGATTGTATATAATTTTCATTATCATAATATTTTGTGAATCCTAGTCAGGGGTAATAAATTTAAAAGCCTCCATGGAGTATTTTATAGTCATTTTGTTATAATAAATAAAATATATATTTTTTCAAAATAAACTGGTTTGATGATTGAATATGCTTTCAATAATTGGTTCATTTTTCTAGTCTATGATTTTTGCATGTCAATAATAGTATAAGACTTGTCACCAGGTTTTGTTTCAAAAAATAGAATCTTTATATTTTTGCCAAAATCATAACTGAAATAAGTAAAACTGACCAAAAAAACTTGAAACATAAGAAAAACTAAAATAGCTTCTCGAGAATCAATTTAAATGAATATTTAGTTCAAATCCAAAAAAAATCATAAAATAAAAATAATTAATTGATTATGTAACAGAATTACAATTTATTTATTTAGCTGTATTTACTATAATTATTTTTGGAAAATTAGTTTTTATTACCATGGTGTAAATGGAAAACCATATAATAAAAATAAATTAATAGGTGACTAATGGTATTAACTAGATTAAATCCTAGTATTTTTAACCCATAAGAACACATCTTAGCATGCAAATATCTGGAAACAATCAATGCTACCAAATTAAATTAAGATCAAGTCTAAATAAATTTCATTTCCAACTATTTAACATTACTTTCCAGCACCATTTATATGAAAACAGTTTAGAAAAATATTTAATTGTAAAAGATTATCAAATAAAAAAGTTATTAACCTCTAAACTCGCTTGGAAAGCACTTGTCATAACTGAATCATGTGGTCCTGCTTTAGTAAGGATAAACAAATGAACATAAAATACTGACAAGTATACACAGAGAGATATAACTAATACAACAGCAGACCTAGTCAGTGCATGGATTACCAAAGCTTTATCTGACATAGATTTATCAGGTAGCATTTCCCAATATTCATAGCAGATTAAACAAATACCAAGCATAAATGTGAAAACTCCAACATACTTCACACTAGAAATAAAACAATATACATGTAATTTGGTTGTTAAAAGAAGATAAGATGTAACATGTAAATATTATGTACTTACCACAAAGCAGATGTTAAAAGTACAAAAGATGCAGCGATAGATAGCCACCAATCAGTAGATTTGATAGCATTATGTACTTTGAGGAATTTTAAAAGAAATGTAAGACCAGTAAGCATTAAAAAAATTAGTATAGGTTCCAACAAAATAAATCTCGACTGGGTTAGTAATGCATTATCTGAAAAAGTGAAAATATACACCTACTTCAAAAAAAAACTATATCTTATCCGCAAATTAGTGAATAATTATCTATTAGTTAAATATATTAATAGTATATCTTAAATTAATTAAAACTAATGTTGCACCCACATCACAATGTAACATAGTAATTTATATACTCTTCCCACTAGATCAGTCAAAATACCTCAACAAATAATTTTAAAAAAGACTCTAGATATTATTATTAATCAAACTAGTATCAAATTCCTTAATGGTATTAAGAAAATAAATTTATATAAAACTTATAGTTTTCTCTGACATATATGTTTTATAAATCAAAATTTTCAATAAAAATTTTACCAACCTATATTAGACATTCCCATCACACTTTTATCATACTAGGTTTCCGAAATTGTATTACTGACTTTTGATACCCTCCTCAGTTAAGTCTCTATGTTGAAACAAAATATATTTTGATAAAATGATTAAACTGAGAACTAGGTTATATTTACAGAGTGAATGTTGGCTACCTTTCACTAAAATATCAAGTTCATTCATGATTGATCCTTTTAAATTTTTAAAATGTACAGCAAACCAGTCGAAATAAGTTGACAATGGCCATTCAATTGTCAGTACATCATGTTAAATGTTTATTTTTACAAACTGATCAACTTTACTGCTGTCATGGTCTTGAAGTACCTTTGCCTCCTAAACTATTCTTCAATCTTTTATTTTATTTTTTTATATTATATTCGGTCCTTTCATATTAAACGTCAGTTTTCACAGGAAAGTTTATTTATTAAAATAACTTTACTCAATCAAAATGATTTTATTTAAAATATTTACCCTAATGTTCTATAATTTTTCCCAACTTGTCATCAACTTCAAGTTTCAATCCCAGAACAGAAAAATTCAGGGTTTTGTGAAGAAATTAAGTATTATAATAAGTATAATAACTGATTATCATTTTAATATCATTATTATTTTTTTATTTATAATTATTCTTTCAAGACATTTATTTAATCTCAATTTTTTTTTTTTGTTCGTCTCCTGCACTCTTTTAACTGTATATTTTACATATTTTTTAAAAATTTTTACTCTTACCATTATTACTTATTTTTTATTCTTATCATTGTTTATTCAATTTTATTTTATATTGATACTATTTTACGTCTTCCTTCCTTTTATTTATATGTAATTTCTTATCACTTTATTTTAACATAATATTTATCCTAGCTTAAATTGCTTATCGTTAAATTGTATCTTATTGTTGTAATATTCCCAGTTGTTTTTTTTAATCTTTTTAGCCCTGATGAAGCCCTGCAAAGTGAGGCGAAACGTCGGAAAATAAATAGTTGTAAACTATTTTTGTTTCTCTTTTGACCGCAACCCTGACCATCTTCTTATATATCAATTTTTACGGTCAACTATATTATAAAGTCAATTATATATACATATAAAAATATTTAATATACTGCTAACAATAAAATTATTATCTTAAGTATCAATAGTATATTTAGAGAAATTAGTATAGTCTAATATTAGATACTAAAAAATATAATTGGATACAAACATAAATAAACTAATTTATAATACTTACAGGGGCTTAGGATTTCAAAATAGATATGCTCTAGTCCACGAAATAATGCAAATCACAAAGTTTTTAATGTATAATCAGCCCCAGATATTAATAATAAGAAAATATAAAAATTATAAATATAAAATTAAAAATTGTATGATATACCACAAAGCAGAAGGAAAGCTGCTAATGTAGCAGTTACTTGAGAACAGCCCAGCTCTAGCATGAAATAATAAGCAGAAGGGATGATAAGGCTTCCACAAAGGGCAGGAACACTTCGCAAAGCAAATATGGGAACATCTTCACTATACGCTGAACCAATTTTATCAAATTTAAATTTCCCTAAAATAATGAAAACAACATTTTAAAGCACTTTCATTTTTATGAGATACATTTTTCTATTCTATGAAAATGTATGTCTAGAGAATGTTTATCTAAATACTGAGAGATATTTGAATAGATCGCTATTTCAGAAAACAACTATTTCTAAAATTTTCAAAAATTCAAAACCATAAAAAAATAGAAAAGTTTATGAAGCCTTGCCAATAGTAAACACTAGATTGATGTGTGTACCCCTCCTTTTAAACACTCTTGCTCTGCCTCAGTCCATTTCACTCAACAGTATCAAATATGAATCTAGCTGATGTAGGCAGATGGTCGCATACAATGAATGCAAACATTAGCAGAAAGGCTTGAGGTAGGAACAAATTGAAGAATCGAAAGAAAATTGAAACTGCAGTGTCGTTTTGTGAGCAATAATCACTATCGAATGGTGGTATCATTTCCAGTAATTTAAATTTTGTTAATTTTTATAGAAGTATAAAAAATGTGAATTGTAGAACATTATTTCTTTATAGTAATTGAAAATACATAAATTTTAATACATAATTCTAATAAGTTATAAGTTTAACTAGGTAACATCAATATGTGATAAATCATTCATTCTCACATCATTTAGATAAATGATACCCCAGCATTCACACATCTACGTTCATCTCAATTCAACACATAGTACTCTGTAGTATTGTTACTACTTGTGGATAATAACAACGAAACATTAATACACTTTTTAAGAGATATTTTAATGCTCTAAAGGTTCTATTTTCCTTATAATACCACTTACTCTGAGAGAAGTGTAGCAATAAGGATTTCATACAGAACTATTAAAAACTATCATAGACCATCATTCAATAATTGTTGTTATTCCACTTTCTGTCTGGAAGGATCTTAGATTCATACTGAGAAAATAATTGTGTAGAAAAGAAATTTATATTTTTTTTAGCAATGATTTTATTCATAAAAATAAACAAAGAGGTTCAGCTGTGTTTCAGTAGATGAAGAAAGATAATTGTCTTAAAAAGATAGCGTCTGCACACCAACCAAATCCTTTTTAGGACACTCTTTGTGCTGTTTGGTTTCACTATTATCATAAGTTAGAGCATTATGAATAAGATAGTCAGAATATTTTAAAGAACTTTGTAAACCCAAATCCCCTCTCCCAAAAAAGTAATATGTAAGGTCACAATTTAATTTTATAATACATTTTGTTACCTATAAATTGATTTTAATAAATTCAAATGAAAGATTTATTCTTACAATGAAATGATTCTAGACACTGCAATCGTTTAAAATAGAGGAACAGAAATACAATATTAGGTAATAATATTGCAATAATAATTTAAATTTTAAAGTAAAAATGTTGAAGGTAATATATTATCAGAGCTATGATAACAATTTGTAATATTCTTGACACCATAATAGAAAAAGTTATGGATTTTTCTAAAGGAATCTTATGTTCATCTACACAGAATCCTACTTAAACACATTAATGTTGGAATAAGATAACTATGATCTACATCTAGATATTGTTTCATACTAATTAAAAAATCCAATACCATCGAAACCAGCAAGATGGGCAACTCCACTGATCAATAATTTTCCAAGAGGGGGGTGAAGGTCAAAAAAAAATATTTTCTTCAAATACATCCCAACATATTTGCCAAAATGAAGCTCATCAAAACTGAAAGCATAAGTTGGCAACTATAAAAATATTTATATTAATAATTATCATAAACCTAGGTTCTACTTACACTATATTTGGTGGTTCCTCTAATCTATAGAATCTGGTACATAAAGCTAATAACGTCAGTCCAATTGCAATGATATCCAACTCAACATTAATTCGAAATCTTTTAGGAGGATTCATAAATGTATTTGGAAATATAGATTCAACTACTTCAGGACTTTTGTCAAAACTCTGACCATCTCCCTATCAATAATCATATTAATAATACTATTCAAGTTGATTTCTCAACAAAACAAATTGCTTTTTCCTACCTGCGCTCTAACACACATAGGCGAGTTATTCTTACATTCTGTAGTATTTATCGGTAAATTTTCCAATTTATCACTTCTAGGACTATCATTTTTACAAGAATCATTTAAAACACAGGAATTGTTGACTTTTTCATTAGTGTTGATTTCTAGTTTATGCTTTTTGTTCTTTCTTAAAGTAATACTATTTTTTAATGTCATTTCCTAATTCAAATTTACATCCCACCACGTGAAAACCAAACTATTAATGTAATGAACCTAAATAAGGAATAATCGGTGACAAGCTAAAAAAAAAAAGTTATAGACTGAAGAAAGTCCACATAACGGTACTTCACATTCCAATACACACGAGATCGTATCTAAGGGTTTTCTTTCAGGAAGTTAATTAAAAATACAATCCATACATTTATTAATGGTTTAATGAATAAATTATTGTTATATTAAATAAAATACTATTGTTTCAATGAAACTAAGTTAAAGGATTCGGATTGGGAAGGTTATAATGGGGGGAATAGTAACAGATTTTCAACAGCAATTTACATTTGAAACTGAAATTAAATTATTATTAAACCGTTGGAGTAGTTTCAAGCGTTTCTTTGAAAAATTTTATGATCATACTCATATTTATTTTGAAAATGGATCATGCCCAGAATTTAAAAGAATATTATCGAAGATAAAGATTCAGAAGATTCCTTTCTAATATAATTAATCAGAAGTAAATTATTCCATTCTATATAAGTTCTTGATAATCAGATAAACCAATACATTAAACTCAAATACAATATAATTTTTAGGCGGGTCATTCCCAAATAAACAAGTCACTTGGCTGTCCTGAGATTTATAGTTGCTGGACAAAACGTCTTTTTCATTTTTCAAATCCTTAATCAACAATTATACGCCTCAAATCAGAGTACGTTTTGAAATGTTTATAAATAATGAAAAATAAAAATTAGAAAAAAAAGATCTAGTGAAAAGTTCGAGAGCAATACTGTCCAAAGTGCATTGAAGATTTTAAATGACAAAATAAAGAGTAGGGGCTTAGCTTTAAGACTAACATACTTATAGAAATTACGTGAAAAATTATTTCTGAGTTTAGTTTTTAGGATACATGAGAATTTTCTCACATTTGTGTCCTGAACTTTCCAGACAGTTTGAATTTAAGGAACCTCTACATGTTCAGTTAGAATGACAGTAAACCAAAGATGGACGTTCAGACTGCAGTAATACCTCTACAGACATTGCTGCTGAATTGCGGGTAATTACCCGATTTTCAAGTATTTTTCACCTTGTCGGGTATCCTGGTATTTCGGGTGAAATGGATTAATGTTATATATAGGTTTGCTAGTGGACTATTGCTATATAGGACTAGTGCTAGGACTAGTTGCATAAGTCCTTCGACTAGTAGTTTTAGTATATCATTAGGTAGAGACTTCTATTACTAACAAGTGGAGGATTTCTATATCTGTTGTCATTACTGGTCTAGTTGCAAAAATATTGTTAATTTTTACAATTTTAAACGTTTAAAATTGTTAAATTTATTGTTAGTGTGTATTATTAGGCACTCACTCCGGTAAAAATTTATATTTTGTTCGTACGTTTCGCATTTCTTCGAGTTACCGTCCAACTGTTGATGCGGTTAGTAAAAACTTTGAATAGAATTAATTTAAAGATCAGAAATAATCAAAACAAAAACAATACATAAGAATGGTGTTTTCTCACTTATCATCATTACATTTGGTAAGGCTAATATGTTACGACAGTTGACTGTCAAGGGATATACATGTGACTGTTAAACGTGGCAGTTAGCGCGACTGTTAGTCCACTGACATTACTTGTAATTATCAAACAATTTCATCATGATGGTGACTGCAACTTTGACCGCAATATCTGAAACTGTACGATTGTTCACTTTCAAGGCATATTCATATGATAGTTAACGTGACAGTTGTTTCATTGCATCACTTGTACTATCAACTATCACCAGAACTAATGCGACATAACAATCATATAGCAACAGTTATAACGATTCCTCAAGAGTGGGTAAAGTGGTGGGTATTGGTCGGGTAAACGGATATTTTCAAGGCACTAAGTGGGTATTTTTTGGTCTGGTGAATCGGCAGCATTAACTATAGTACTACTATGATGGTTTACCGAGGCAGTATTGAACTATTTCGAGTCTCCTCTTCTTAAGGGAATTGTAATCGTTTCAAATGGCCCCATTCGCAATATCTGTGCCTCTGATCTTCACAAAATGATGTGCTTAGCGAGGTATATTAATCGGTATATAACGGAACGGATTGATTTAGCCTCCGTATTATCCGTATATAAGGAATGTATTTACAGCCGTCCTGTAACTAGTTATGTAATAGAATCGTTGATTCCTCATTCTGCGCGCAGATTATAATCGAAGAACAGGAGCTACCAATTCGTTTTTTTTTCATTGATGTTCGTTTGTGAACATGTATTTATGCAATGCAAAACAGGAAAGTGCATCTCATTCGTAAGCTAAGTAGAAAAACTATTCTTATAAAGACAGATAAAGATAAAGACGTTAAGTTAGGTATTAGTACTATTTTGCACTCATTTACAAATTAAAGGTACACATAATATTAAATCACCTATAATCCTCCTAGGCGTCTGAAAAGGAGTTAGCCTCAAGATCTAACATAGAAATATTATTGGAGTGCTACCAGACGATTGTTTCTGCCATGTCCATTGTAAGCTAGTTCATATTTACTTGTTATATTATTTAGTTTTAAATTTCAATGAATAAACAGCAATTTTTTTATACTCATTGCGAAGGCCGAAGCTACCACTACAGCTTATGGTCCGTCCTGCTTGCCACTTCGAACTACCATTTGACTAGAGCAGCGGTTTCCCAACTGTTCTTTCACACCTTTCTTGAAATACAATAGATTCGCGGCACCCTTGTTGGGCTAAATAAAAGTTTGTGGTACCTTTTCAAGCTAAAAAAATATAGATATATAAATATGGGCACAATTATCCCTAGAGGGATTAGAGTATATAGAAAAGGAAAAGTAAATGCTGTAATGCATCATACTTATGCTATTTTAATTTTTTATTTTTTTTGTAATATTTTGAGTAAGTAACATTCCCTTGCGGCATCCCTGGCATACATAGGTGTCCACTATGGGAACTGTATTAGAGAATCGTACCCGGCATTCTTTGTTGAGTTATGCGCAGTTTAAATCCTCGAACATTGTTTAAGTTTCTCCATTGAATAACCTTCGAAAAAGACTAATAGTCCTACTTTTTGGATTATTCTCCCGAATAATATCCTCCTAAATCATTGCCGGTACTCCACAAGGTTCAATCCTTTCCCCATTTTGTTCAACTTTTACCTTCACGACATCGTCCAGTCCACACACACCTCCATAGCTATGTTCACTGACGATACAGCTGTGTTCTATCAACATGATGACATAAAAATAGGTAGAAACATTTTGCAAAGTCACCTTAATGATTTAGAACAATATTTCACAAAATGGATGATAGGCTTGAACATTGAAAAATGCAACTCAAAAGTTTTTAATCTTTGACGCCCACCAGATCCACCGGATCTAATCCTCAAAGGTAAAAATGTGAAATGGAATCCTGCCAGCGAAACAGTAAGACACCTGGGAATTCACCTAGATGCCGCCTTACCTGGAATCACCATATCAACATCAAACTAGCTCAAACTTATGCAAGGTTAGCAATGCTATATCCTATCCTAAACAGAAATTCCAAACCAAAACAAGAAACAACTGTTCTTATATTTAAAACAATCCTCAGGCCACTGCTGATGTACGGCTGTGAAGTCTGGGGAGCGGCATCCTTCACGAAAAGGAAAAAAACTACAATATTTTCAAAATAAAGTCCTAAGAATCGCAGTTAATGCTCCTAGGTTTATAAGAAATAGCCAATTGCATCGCGAATTACAAATGGAGTCAATAGAGGATTATATCAAAAAAATGATTCATGAAGTTCCACTCTCAGTTGTTGAAAGTTAAACGAGCAGTGACCTAGAACCTGGGCAACCCAACCTCGACCCGAAGACTGAAGTCCAGACTGCTGCAGGACATTCTTTTATAAATTTTTAATACATTTAAAATTAATTCATAGTCACACTACATCTATTTACTTATTATTATTATTTTTCTCTCTTTTCTTCTCTCTTCCCTTTTTCAAATTAACTTGTTTCTGATGAGGGAAAGAGTAAATAAGCAGTAAACAACTAAACAAAACATGTCATAGGAAAATAGATAGACACACATGGAATACATCAAAAAGGAGCTACAGTTAAAGAAGGTTATCCAACATGGAGGCGCAGTCACAGTTGCACGGAAGTTACTGAGGTTGCTCCAACAGTTTCTTTTTACTATTAGAAGACAATTGTTTGTTTTATTAAAGTGTACCAATATCATTATTTTTTGTTATTAATTTTACTTTCCTCCTTTGTTAAGAAGCATTATTCTTATCTATTTATTTTATTATTATTTTTTTTCTTTTAATAAGAACATTTTATATAGTTAGGGGTGTCATTTGTATGACTATACCCCCTCATAATCAACTGTTAAAAAATAAATATAATATAAGTTATATCAACCATGTAGGACCACCAGGCCGATCTGGTATAAAAATAAAATTAAAAAAAAAAATATCCTCCTGTACTCCTAATCAGTGGCTGCCCTTGTTATTAACATATTTTTCGGCATAGTAATAGGAGCAGAAAGTTCAAGTTCAGTTTCTTATTTTATTTAAAATTAATGAATGATCAATAAGGAAAATGTATGAGTGGCTTGGTAATGGTGATTAACTTTAATTAATGATATGGAATCAGATAAGGATCTCTTTTTAAAAAGCCATTTAGTTTCAATTTGTTTTACCTGATTGATCAGCGTAAGGAACTCGAGGTATTAAAGTATAACTTTTTTATATTTTAAATTTTCTCACATTAGTTAATGTAGGAGATATAGGGTCAATTAAACATTTTCCGAAGCGTTTATATTGTAGTTTGAGCAAATTCATTATTTAGTAGTTGTGTTATATTCTTAATTTTTATATTTTAATTTAAAGCAGTTCAGGTAAAACTAATGAATTGCTGCTTATGATTATTTAAGCAAATTAAAGTTGATAAGAAAACTAGACCGAGGCATCTATTTCTCTCATGGAGTGTTTGTATGTTATCGCAGAAGTGCCTGTTTAAATTTCGTTTTATTTATTGTTATTAATTTTTATTGTATTATGATGGAAGTAAATAAAACAGTGACTATATCACGTTAAATTTCATATATTGTTTAATTTATCAGTTAGTCATTGCTAGGCTAAAATGGTAGAATAAGTTATTGGTGATATCTTAGAAATTATATTTCACCCAATTCTTTAAATCGTTCTGTCTTGCTTGATTGTATTGAGGTTATATATATGAGAAATTCACTAAAAGGCCAGTTTCAAATTCAAGGGTTAATTTTGACTCGTATTTAACCTAACCTGTTCCACGACCATTCACGTTTCAGAAATAAACAAGTATGAGCAATGATATTGCTAAATTATATATTTTCTATCAAGTTATCGTATGTTACTTAATGAATGGCTAAAATATCCGTAATATAAAATATGCGATATTTTTTTCTTAAGTTGAACACTGTTTAACTAAAAGGAGCGTATCTTTTGTGTTCTTGTATAAAAGAGAAGGATGGTGTATGGAGTAAACCATTGGAACTGGTTTTGTTGACTGTTACCAGAAACCCCGTCTCTGACATGTAACTTACGTTGTAAGGTTATCTAGGATTGTACATATATCTGATCCTTATGAGAGGCTCTGAAAAGAACACACAGTTGAATATCTGAACCCAGTCTCTTTTCTCCTTTTTATCTTCTTATTAGAATATTTGGTGTAACGTAAAACTTGCTTTCATTAAATGATTTATGAACTTTAAATTGATTCGTCCACCAATCTTAATCATGATTTGTACTTATAATTATAACAATCTTTCTATTTCTAGCAGTGTATGAAGTAATTGATATATTACGCCTGTATTCCAATGGGAATAACAGTACTCACGAATTGATCATTTCCCTCTTAGTTGTTTGAACTATTCCTTTGCGGCTGTCTCCAAGCTTCCGATACTATTCCGAGAGGCTAAAACAATGTTTGGATATATAGCTCTGACCAAGAACTGGCGAAAAGATTTCAAGAATCCACATACGGAAGGAGAAAACTTTGGAAAGACAATAAGTTGAGGGTGAAAAAAAAGTTTCTTTGCAAATACTGCTAAATATTTTGGTCGAACTTGGGATGGTTGCGAAAACGTTCAAAATTATACCTGCCAAGATTAATTTATGCACATTTCAATTTGAGTATTGTATCTCAAACAAATATTCAATAAGGGAATTAATGGTCTCATCGGTGGTACTACTGGAATTTTGTTTAGGAAGGGGTAGTTATCGCATTGGAAATAATTTTTTTTCAGATTTTGAAGAACTTGTTGCCCTCCAGTAACCTGGTAGGAGTAACTCAGAACCTGATGGTATTTTATATTATTTGGGAGTATTTATTTGCAGGTTGATCAAGTTTACCCCTTCATCCCCTTTTTGATGCTTACTAGGGCGTACCCATAATAAAAAAACTAGGGAGGGGTTAATTTAATTAAATTAATAATTTTTTTCACCTCTGGGGGGAGCAGGTGCCCTTTCCTGCCCCCTCTCTCCCCTGCTGGGTACGCCCATGAATGTTAGTTAATATAGCTGTTACCAATAATTCGTTATTAACACAAAATACACCTTGTATAGAAAGAAATATGTGTTTGCAATGTTGACAAATCAACTCGTGATAATTTTAGTCCACTCAATTACGCCGAGGCTGATAGCATTAAACCTGATGGGACCGATTTGTAATCTTCTTATGGAGTATTTGTGTACCCTTAACACTAGCATTTGTTAAAAAAATATTTCTAACAATAATGTTACGGATCATGTTTTCTACCGATGTGAATAATTCAATACTTTATTGTCACGTAGAATTTAAATTTAAAGGATTTCTACTCTAAACCATTGAGATTCAGAGGGAAATAAATAAAATAATTAATGTACTATAGCACACCGAGAAAAAAATGAAACGTCTTAAATGGTTCATTACCCTTCTTGTAATAACTACGAATATGTCCCAGGGTTTCCACATTTGGTTTGCAAAGGAGGGAGGAATAGAAAATTGTGTGTTCATTTTTTAGTTATGTCATTTTATTGAAGACTTTTATTATATAAAAAAACATAAATACTAAAAAAAAAATAAAGGAGTCCTTTAAAATCTACATAACAATTATTATTCACATTATTTCTGTATAAAATCAGTAGTTACGAAGGTAGGGAAGGAATGTAACATTCGGCATTGGTAAAACTTATTTCAAAAGCCATGAAATTCCAATATTTGAGGGAGATTATAAGTATCATATCAGAATTTAATTAGTTTAATTGAAACTTTTAAACATTTTCATGGTAACGTATTAACAAATTATAACCAAAGGTTTCTACTTTAATATTAAAAAACATTAATAAATGACGAACAAACGTGATTCCCGATCCACGAAAAATATTAAAGAATCGGTATTAAGATTAATTAATAGAGTAAATAGAAAATAAAACATTTATATTAATAACACAGGCTCTATTTTTGTATGTGTAAAAATATAATGTAAATATTGTGTTTTTTCTTACATAAATTTAACTCTGTATAATTTGTAATTATAATTTTTAGATTACATAAAAATATAATATAATAAAAATAATAGTGTTAGTTATTACATTCCTCCATACTTATTAGCTTCTATGTGATAAAAAAATAAATATGATTTTCTAAACCACAATAGTTTTATTATATTTTTTTAAATATAATAAAACTGCGATTTTTTTTCTTTCTTATTTCTTTCTTCTAAAACACCCATCGCAAGGAGAAACGCCTTTAATTTTCTAGTTATACTATCCGCGTTAAGCTAATGTCAATCATGTAGTTTTCAAACAACTAAAAGGCGTTAACCTTTCAGGAGGCTCGATGAAAATATTTTTATGCTTCAGAATTCAATTTTCTTCTTATATCTGAAATATGAAGGGTAGGTTTCATTAAAAAAATTCAACAGGAATAAATTGATCTGTTTAAAGATTATTATTATTATTATTCAATCTAACTATTAAGAAAACAGGTAATTAAAGATGAATAACATATAACGTCACATAATTATGCTACATAAAATGAAAATTATTAATATCTCCTTTAAATTCGAAAAATTTAAATACATATGAAAAAATCAATAAATCCAGATATAAAAGGCACTAAACAAGGAAAACAATGAAGTTGAATCGTTTATTCACATCCGTAAATACTAAGTTTTTATACTTAGGTGAACTATTTTAAGAGGGAGAGTTGGTATTTACTTTATCGTCTTTTTAGTTCTGAGGAAGGCAACGTAAGTTGTCAAAGTTCTGAAAGTGTCACTCCTATCGTGCACATATTTAATAACATCACTTCACAAAATACGTTAACTTTAATTATTAATATCACAGCAATTATCAGAACAAAATTCAACACGGTGGTAGTAGCGTGGAAACAGGCCGTAAATTTATAAAGCAATAATTGCTCGCTGGCGAAAAGTATGAGCACGATGTAACTGAGCTCAAGATACCCAGGTAGGGGGCAGTTCTTCAACTTTTCAAATAAATCAGTAGTACTTCATCAGCAGTGCGCTGTTACATTCATGTTAGAATTAAGGCGTTCTAATTCTCTCTTGATTCACTGAATCTCATATAAATATTTTCCATTTCTTTTCGCTATCATGAACTAATTGTATTATTACTTTACAAAGCTTGGGGACTCATATGTACGTGTGCATGAAGCAATAACTTTGTAATGTAACCATAACCATAACTATGTGCATATAACTACCATTGGTTGAATGAGTAGAAAGTTAAAATGTTCCAGAGAGGAGGAAAGAATAATTTAAGTTAATGAAACAATATAACTGACCAAAGTTAAAGAGTCTAGACCAAAGGTATCAATTGGAACTGGAGGAGTAAGGAACAATGTGACTGGTCCATGACCATTCTCTGTGGTTGTTACTACTGCCATAATAGTAATAATAATACTGCTCTAATAGGAAAAGCATACAGCGAAGTAGATTATAGCTAAATAACTTAAAGAATAACTTGTGATAGGAGCTTCAGCCGGCAGGTTATACTTAATTAGGTGAAAGCTTCCTTTACACATCTTACACAAAGGCTTAGGTCTTTGCAATCTGGAAACTGTGACGGCACCGGTTCGAGTCCAGCCTGGGCGTTCGACTTTTATTTCTATGTCAGTCCCCCGGATGAAAACTTGACCCCCACCATGGTGTTAGAATTCATACAATACAATCTATCACAACTACTTAGGGATGAAGAGGAATTTGTTTAGGTGTTACTGATGTACATGCTAATAAACAAAAAAATTATTGATAAATAATATGTGTAACGTATAATTAAAAAACAATTAAAAATTTCGTTTTATTTTTGAAAAAAAAACATACAAATTAACTTATTGACACAATTGATCCAACTTATACTCTCAACATTTATTTCACATCTCCAACGTTTCGGCCCTCAGGCCATTCTCAAGAAGACAACCTTAAACTTTGATGTCATATATCCTTTAAAATGTTTCTTGCAGGCTAATTGCCCATGACATATAAAATTTTTATAATTCAGAGTTAAAACTTTTTCGCACACATATTGTCTATATTTAATCTCACTAACAACATTCATTCTTATATATAACAATATTTACTAATAATATCAATGTTGTTAGTAAGATTAAATGTAGACAATATTTGTGTGAAAAAGTTTTAACTTTAAATTATAAAAATTTTATATGTCATGGGCAATTAGCCTAAAAGAAACATTTTAAAGGATATATGACATCAATGTTTAAGGTTGTCTCCTTGAGAATGGCTCGAGGGCCGAAACGTTGTAGATGTGAACTAAATGTTGAGAGTAAAAGTTGGGTCAATTGTGTTTGTGTTAATAATAAAATAAACCACTCTCAAACAATCAATATAATAAACCATAAATCTAATACGAATTAACCTTAAAAATAATGGAATTCAACTATTTATCACCAACCGCTGATTGGTAGGTACGTTATCTAATTGAATATGTATTTTTTCAGGTAAGGATGAAGATAGCCTGGGTATGCTTTGCTTTGCTATGGATAGTCGGGGCATCAAGTCTTATAATCAGCGAAGAAAAAGCAGTCAATACTGTCAATGGTCTTTTTCCGGATAATGGAATGGTTATCAAGTTGAATTTCGCTATTGATATGATGTTGAAAGTAGCTAGGTTCTTTTTCACGAAGCATGGACAGCTTACGATAGCATTGCCTACCTTGAACAAAACGTTTGGGCATGATTTGTATACTGGACTTTTTACTGCAAACGACGGATATTTTAGAAATGTCGGATCCCTGCACAGAACAGGGGACGTTGAATTTATTGCAGTTAATAGCACTTTATCACTGCAAGTTGCAATGGGTCTTTCTGAAATGGAAGCAGGTTAGTACTATCGTGTTAATAACAAATTAATTTGAATTAGAATTATATTTAATTCTCATATTAGAATGTATTAAGATAGTCCAGATTTTTAACGAATGAAGGATTTCATTGTTTTTTTTATATTTTTGAATGTGAAACGGTTACAATAAATATGTATATATATACTGTTACGTAACGTACGTTATTTTAAATATATATTTATTTTTTGCAGGTTACAATAACTATACACTGGGCATCGTGAAAATTCACCAATCAGGAAATATGACCTTTGGTTGCCAAAACAATTCCCTTATGATGAAAATGACCTTCCGCTATTCGCCGAAGTGCAGTTTCTATCTGGAATATATTAAATTTGACGTATTGGATGGTATTAAGGTTGATATAAATGGGCTAGGAGCTTTCCAATTTATGTATAACGAACTTTCTAACTGGTTGATTTCAAATTTCGAAGGCAATTTCCGTGTAATTGCGAATAAAAAAATGCACGAGAGATTAGAAAGAGTTTTGAATGAAAAATCTGATGATTTTTGCAAATATTTCCCACATTTTTAATTTATAATAGTTTTAATACAAAAGCATGATGTATATTTTATAGCGACCTCTCATCTATTTCTTTGACATTTATCATGTTGTACAATTTTCACATTTTTTATAATTGAATACAATTATTAATAATATGTTCTTTTTACACATTATTAATGATTTAGTGATTATTCAATAGAAATGTATGTCTGTCTTTATATCTTCTTAAGTTTTATTGATTGTAACTGTCTATTGTTAATTTAATTAAATTATTATATATTTTTATAAGAAAAATTAAGCTCCTAATATCCAAAATTACTGTCTGTAACATAATCGAATTAAATAATACAAAAAATATTATTGAGCGAGCTAGTCAAGTAACCCGACAAAATACCTAAATCAACTAATCCATAATAATTCCTTTCGGAAATGAAGTTATTTTCGTCACTTCTTCAAGCTCTGTAAGTGTCATTGGAGACAAAGATCCTTAATGCATGCGAACAGAACCGAGGAGGTCCTAGATTTTGTAACGTAAAAAATGGAATACTGCTTTTGCAAGCTAGTTTTGCCGATTTAATCTGAGCAAATTAAGATATTATAACACTAGATGAATCAAGTAAATTACAATCCATATTTATTTCATATCGCTGCTCCGTAAGTAAAATGACGCAACTGTAAAATTGATATAATTTGTAGATTTTATGGAGTTGGCGGGCTAAAAAATGCATTTTCTATATCATTTAAAAAGATATAATTGCACTTCAAAATTCGCCACAGGGAGCATTTTGGAATTACAATTATGTCAATTTATATACATCTATTTAATGCATTTTAACAGTAAATTCAATTTCACATAATTTTACAGTGGCGTAATTTTACGTAGGGAGTGGCAATATGACATTACTTTGACAGTGATTACTGGGGATAGGATTTTCATGTGCTAAAAAATCTGAAATATGTACATAAATATTTGCTAATAAATTGTCAAATATTTAAAAAAATATGTATTTATAAATTATGTATTATTCAACAATATAAATTACTAATTAATTAGTAATTTTATAACTTAAAATAAATAATAATATTTTAAAGAAATTATGTTTAATGTACAAAAAAATGTACTTAGAGAAAACATAGCTGTTCAATAACAAGATATTAATTAGTAATTGTAATTAAACTAGGGGAGTCAAACAAGACTAAAATGAGAAAGGACCATGGGAAGGGAGGAAACAGAGAAATGGATTGAGGAGTAAACAAACAAATTCTAGGAAAATGCCAAAGGAATAAGACCCTTGCTCTTTTTAATTGATTCTGAGAAATTCTCGATGTAATTCTGTGTGAAAATTTATTACCACTGATTTTAATTTGTGTTCAAAGATGAAAATATAGATTTTTTACGCACTATTTATGATAAATGATAAATTTCGCCTTTAAGTTTCTTGCGTTCTCTTGAAATTTACGTAGTTGCTGCGAAAAATGTATTTACAATTGAACAAATAATTTAAGGAAATACAAGATTCAGGACAAAATATCTAAAAAATAACAAATATTTCAGAAAATAAGTGATTTACAACAAAATATGTAAAAAAAGGCCAAATATTTAAAAATATGTGAAATAAAAATGGCTTCTTTTGGCCAGAAATGTCTTGAAACATTGTTAGTTAGTAAGGAATCGAAGATATCACGGTCAGGTAAAAATATGTGAAAACATAAAAATCCTATCCCTAGTGATTACTATATGCCTTTTTAAATGTTGTAATGTCAAAAATCTTCTACTCTGCAGTTATTGCACATATTTTGACATTTTTATCATATAAAAATTAGATCTCAAATTATCTTTTGGACGTAAATGATGCTTTACATTTCTTCAACAACTTGATACAGTTATATTTCTCAAGAAATATCCTGAATTTCTGAAATAGAAATCCTGAACCATCAAGGTTCATATAATCAATACTCTGTAGTATCTAGGAACAGAAAAAAAAGAAATGCTGATTTATTTATTTATTTATTCTAATTCTGAGGACATACAAGTAAACACCTCTCCAACTTAATCAGATTCTGCCCAGAATCACTTATTGAAATCAATCGCATTCATGCCAAAACAATAAAATCGTTTACTCCCAAAAACCACCCAAAGTAAGTGCAAATAACATGATTTGGTTGCTATTTAAAAATAAACGAATCAATTAAAAAGTTACTTCCACATCCTAAAACAGTTAAGATTCTTTGTGATTAGCCAATCTTAATATACTTATTCAGTTACCTTGAACTAGATATATAAAAACTTATATTAAAAAAAAAAAAAATACATACTTATATAATTTAAATAAATGGAATTTGGTCCGGGTGCGGTCAAATTAAACTCAAATAGTAAATTGGTGTACTATTTTTATTTTAGCCAACGTTTCGCCCTATGTTGCAGGACTTCGTCAGAGCTGTTTTGACGGAAGTCAAATTCAGAGTGGAATCACTCAAGATACACTACGTCTTTGACGGAAGTACCAATTTACTATTTGAGTTTAATTTGACCGCACCCGGACCAAACTCCATTCATTGATACACACGGTCAATCAGCAATCTTCCAATATATAATTTAATGTGGATATACTATAAACATAATTTATTTTCTGTTTTTTCTATTCAATTGTATACTAAAAAAATACAAAATTATTCGTAATTAAGTTCATTTTATTCGTACAATTCAAAGAAATTTATGCTTCTATAAATGAAACCATAAACCAGTACAATTATATTATCCTGTGATATAAAATCAATAAATGTTACATAAAACAGGGATAAATCGAAGGACTCCAAGGTTATAAAGTAAATCGAAAATAATTTGTACTAGGTTTCTGAATAAAATATCTTTATTAACATTCATCACAATAATCAAACATTTAACAAATCAATTATTAATAACTACTAACATTTGCAATTTGATGGAACACAAATAATCATGATAATAAAATATTAACTTTAGCCCTTGTTTGTCCCAATAGCAGATTAGGATACATTACAAAAGGCTAAAATGAACTCTTCTATTTTTCAAATTTGGTTAAATCGTGGACCTTAATTTGTCTACCATTGATTCAGGTTTGATATAAGTCGAATGTGAATTGATGTAATTCTCCAATCCCAGAAATACGGTGAAATTTATCAAACAACTAAAAAAATATAATGCTAAATTGTCCTAACACAGGTATCGGGTTTGAAAAGTGCATCTTCTTTTTTTCATTACTCTATAACACTAAATAATGAACATTAAATTTATCTAATTAGAAATGTTGAATGATAACACTCTTCCTTGTTTAAATTATATTTTATTACAATACAATGAAAACAACGTTTCGGGGTTGTCACCTATCCTATACATATTCTATATCCAATACATATGTTACTCCTTATTAGTCTGATCTGGCTAATATCAATATATTATTGTCACTTAGTAAAGATTTATTTAATAATTAAACTATTATATTTTCTAAATAAGGAGAAATAATTTCCTTCCTGAAAGGTTATCTTTTCCTTTTAGTTAGGTTATCTTATCTTAGAAAAGATAACCTTTCAGGAAGGAAATTATTTCTCCTTATTTAGAAAATGTAATAGTTTAATTATTAAATAAATCTTTACTGACAATAATATATTGATATTAGCTAGATCAGACTAATAAGGAGTAACATATGTATTGGATATAGACTACAACAACAGCAACCTGAAGATGGGCTGACAACTCCGAAACGTTGTTTTCATTGTATTGTAATAAAATATAATTTAAACAAGGTAGAGTGTTGTTCATTCAACATTTCTAATTATTTTCAAAAAAACTCTTCCAGTAGAAGATGTTACTCTAATTAAATTTATCATTAATTTGTTTGTCAGCCTTGTTGTTGACATGTCGCCTTAAACAGCATTACTCTTAATAACGTATAACAATAATGATATGTAGCGCTGAAAGTACTAGGTAATTAAAAAGATTTGTAAAAAAAAAAGGTTAGAAATTAAACATAAACCTGTCTTTATTCAAAAACTATTTCGTTCGATTAAATGAATAAGTTAGACGTGCATCTGTCGAACACGTGAGATCTTCAATGCTCTTTCTAAATCTATGAGAGTCCTTCTAAAGGGGCTCCTAGATGAGACCTAATGCTTTTTGATTGTTTACCACATGTTCGCTTATAATCAACTGAAGTCCGAAACATACGAATATGTTATGGTATTTAGAAAAATAACATAAAACACAATATTAGGTAATTGCTGATAGAAGTCTCGAAATTCTTAATAAGTTTTTACTCAAGAAGTACCCGCCAAAGGTTCGTCAATTCGGGTTTCATCATGACTTAAATTCACAAGTTCAAATTGATGCAGATGAGCATTTACTTTTGTAAAGGGCATATTACAGAGTTTGGGAGTCATGTAATAATCTAGAAACATTGTAACTTTCATATCACCATGTAAAAAAATATATTGACATGACAAAAGCTATGTGACTGTCTTTTTTCACCATAACTAGTATGGGGGGAGAGGGAGGAGTCTCGAGAACTGTAGAACTTTCTGCATAGATATACCATGATAAAAGAAGAGAAAGTCTCCAAATTTTCATTGGTGCTATTTTTCGAAATCGCACTGTTGTTGTTTGCCTTTGAAGGAACTCGCGGTTTATTTATTTATTGAGGTCTCTATTTGGTTAATGCATTTTGCTGTAGAAGTGCTTTCTTCAGTTTAGTTTAATTTAATTTTGTGGTGTTCAATTGGTAACATCCCATGATGTCTCAATTGGTAAATCATTTAATAGCTTGTTAATTATTGTTCTTTAAGATACTCAAGTTTTTGCTTTGGAATGTTCTAGTAATATTATTATTTTGCCCTCTTTACAAACAATATAACTACTCAACATGAGTACACTCCTCTTACGTAATAACACCGAAAGTAAATCACAATATTACAAGCTATATGAGGATGATTTTTCCACTTCCAGTTTAGTGGAATGAGATCCTTCTTGTGTCATTTTGTCAAAGAAGATATGTTGTTGCTATTTTATTGATATAAGTATAGAACTTCCCTAATTTGAACCAATCGTGATACTAGATTACCAATAAAGATATTCACATTCTCATATTTATATAAAATCATTGAGATAGATTTAATGACAGTTATTGGGTTACGTCTAATGAGTAGCAATTGATCATTATTCAAACCCTGTTTCCATATTTTTATTGAATGCCCTCCGACTAAATGCACAAGTAAAAATTTTCGTAAACCTTATCATGCTTTAAAATATGTAAGATAACCGGTAAAGATAAAAAATGTGCAATAGAAACATATGAACTAATGAACTCGGAATCTTGGATCAATTTTCTGATATAGATATATATTTATTGACACGAACACTCACCTATTACCTAAATACACCACAAACATCTTCAACAGAATTACCCCATATGCTTGAATAACTTCCGTGACCCACTTATATTTCAACCATTATTTCAGAAAGTGATTTTCTTGGGAGATCTGGAACCGTAGCATCTTCTGCAGGGTAGCCAACGGGAAGAAGAAGGGTCAGTTTCTCGTTTTTAGGGCGACCGAGAAGAACACGAAGGCCAGGACCACAGTTGAGAGGAGTACTGGTTAGTGAAACAAGACCGGCATTCTAAAAAAATATAAAAATCATTAATCTAAATTACTATTAACTTTTATATATAATAAGATTCATTCATTTTTGACGTGATATAAAATATTTTAACTGTTGGTTTTAATAGCAACATTATTGTAAAAACTTGGAATGAGGATAAAATGCAAAACAACCAAACACAATATCTCAGCTAATGATCATTATTAATTAATTTAAAAAAAAAAATCATTTCAACGCGGATTCTGTTTATAGAAATAAATAATTTCTTTAAATAACTTCAAAATTAGTTTTATGCAGTTATAATTAGGATCAAGTTATACTTTTTGTTAAAATGATTACAAACAATGAATGATTTCGCTTACGGGTGCACTACCGTTACAAACATTCATAGTTCATTCCTTGGTCACAATTAATATTTCTCTGTCTTTATAAAGTGTAAACTATTATTACCAATTCACATTTTTTTCTTTCTATAAAAACTACAGATTTTTTCAACTACCACATGAAGAGTGTCGTTTAATATTGGATTATACAATGGTATTATGTAATGAGGAAATGTGGTCTGTCAACAAAAATTTTCATCACTTAGGTATTCCATTTTTTTTACTGCATCCAAATTTATTTAATTGTGCTCTGTGGTTATGTATCAGCTCACCTTTTTTTAACAATAATAACTTGTATTATTCGGAGTAAAGAAAACTTTCAATAAAAAAAGAAATGTTCCGGAATGAAAATTATACACTCATATAAACAAAACGACATGTACATCATGTATTATGTTGTATTTATGAAGGAAGAGAAGTATTAGTTGTAATATCTTAGCAATTTCTAATACAAGTTCAGCTTCATTTATTTTTCCATTGTATTATGGGTTTCCCTCTTGGGCGTTTTCCTGTTGGTCTGGTCTCAAAATGTTTTCTTGGGTCCCTGTCTTCACCCATCCGACAGAAATGTCCTAACCACCTGAGTGGTCTCTTTTCAATGGTATCCTTTATGGCAATTCCAACATCCATTCTTGTCCTCTCATCTGGTACTGTCACTCTCTGAAGGTATCTCATCGCTTATCTAGTGGTACTCAGCTGGTGCTTAGAATCAAAAAGTCAAATAGCTTCTCTCCAAAACTACTGCACCTAATTTTTATTTTGCACCAAAGGCACTGGCCACACAACGATGGTGTTATGCGCCGATTTAATGTTTTTTATATTTGATGACGTAATTCCACAATACCATTTTATTAATTGATCTAATTAATTTAGTACCTTTTTTTAAGGATTTAACATTTTTAACATCATATAACAAATCATACCGCTTATCTTCTCAAAATTAATAGTTTATTCGCCACAGATCATCTGCTCGCTACTTTGCGACATTAGACAATAACCACAATTTTATTTTATTATTAATTGAACATATTCCAATGATAGTAAGTAGACTAGGGTTATTTTATCTGCTGTGGGTAGAAGGCTGTCACAATGTAAATCCGGTATACTGTTGAACGCTGAGGTGGTGAACAAAAATAAAATGTTTTTACTGTTTTATTAGTTACGGTTAGATAATATAAAATGTTCTTACTGTAGTGAGAACAAACAACACAAGTACATACAACAAAGCCTTGGTGGTAACTTTTCAACGACTACTGTTCCAAACTGTTGCAAACGGCTTGTGTGTCAACAATCGATATACTCACAGTTTGCCACAGAGCAATATGTATGAATTTTTACATCTCACTTTAACATATACGGTATAGACCGCGAAATACGTCAAATATAAAATTAAATCTGATCTGCCACTACTGTAGCGAAGCAGCATACTGTCGGCCATGGTCAACAAATAACTGTTTCAGTAAATCCTTTTTAAAATAAAGTTGTCCTTTATCCTTTATAAAATCCTTTATCAGAGTTGAGCTATTACACCGTAATTTTTCTCGTCCAGCTTGTTTTATAAAAGGTCTTCGTCAAAGAACTTTGATAGTGTAATGCTGGCCTTAGGGTCCCTTATATTCATTTCGTATTTATAATACATGTGGCCTATCTAGGGTTTCTACTTGTTTAATCCATTCAGCAACCATCATTTTTAGAAGTTTAAGGAAAATGGTGAATTACAGATAATGTGATTAATTGGTTCCGTCAGCTAAAAAAAAATTGCTTCGACATCGATTAAAATAAGGTAATTTAGAAATTGAACAAGCGTTTTGATTTGATGTTGAAGCGTGAAGAAAATATACTGATTAGATTTTTTTTCGTCTCAGAACAACTAACTTGTTTTAATCTTAAATGATAAAAAAGCTTATTTACTACTTCATTAATATTTAAAATTTTAATTAATGTTCTCCAATCAACAAACTCTCATACCATACTGAATTCCAATTTTTTGTGATCATAAATTTATTTTTAATTCAAGCAGGCCATAAGTATTTTTAAATTTAAAATACAACTTTCTCAATTTATAAACATTTTAAAGTTTCTATTAATTTATTTTTGCACTTTAATCCAGTTATTAGTACATTTACATACAGTGTATATTTTTGATAGGTCCATTAACATTTCGTATAGGCTTACCCAAAAATATACATACCTGTTAAGTAATGCCTATGTTTTTTTTAAATATGATATTTAAGATAACTTATCTCACATGTATTGCAGTAAGTAATATTCCGGCGGCTATGGCGACGCTCATTTCGTTGTAGTAGTGTGTCCTTCTTTCACCATTTTCCGAAATTCCGTAAACTTGTTTGAAAACCAAAATCAAATAAGGAGCAGTTGTCAAATATTCTTTTACCCAATCAGTCTTTATTGGTTTTAGATCTGCAACCCATTGTGGTCCTGCAAAGTAATAATTTTTAGATATATTAATAAATATTAATAAT
>NW_027114634.1:343563-344784 GCF_000696795.3 Halyomorpha halys
GGACCATCTTTAAATAATTGTTTCTGCTATTTTGTACCTTTCTAGCCGCCTCCCGGACCATCTTTAAATAATTGTTTCTGCTATTTTGTACCTTTTAAACTCCCACCCGGATCATCTTTCCGACACTTAATTTTTGTCTTTCACAGTCAGGAGTAATTAGTGTATAAAAATAATTTCTGAATTATACATATCAACATTATATTATCAACTACTAAAGTGCCTCATTGCTAATCATTGATTAATATAATTAATAGCTGTAAATGTAGGTATTATATAATGATTTTATATAACAATTGATAATACTAATAATTATGCATCTACCTTTATATGAAGCTACAGAAATATTCATGAAACTTACCCATCCTACGATCATAATTTATTTTTTCCTCTTGCTCCACAATTTCTCTTACTTTAGCCTTGACATCTGGGTCAGCTACGACAACGTAGGTCCAGGGTTCAGTATGTGCCCCGCTAGGAGCAGTACCTAAAAACATCCTCAATCATTCTTCTGTTACATTGTCTAATACTTAATCATTTCTACTAATGTGAAAAAAAGTCCCTGAGTAAGTTACAGAGGGACAATAAAAAGAGGCACAAAACAAAGTCTTCTTTATTAAAAGTTTTACTCGTCTATCTCTTCGACTTACATAAAGCATTGCTTTGGTGGATAAGCCTCCGAAGACTCCTGGGTAAAAATCGGAGCGAGGGTTTATCAATCCATATTTTAGGGAAAGACTTTGCGCGCCATTATTAAATGCTTTACATATTTTCATTTCTGTCAATTATTCCGTAATAATGTTTGCTATTACGCTATATTTCCAAGCAAACCCGTTAAGTATAGAGTTGTAAAACTTTCCTTCATTCTTTTTAATATATTTCAAGGCATACGATTCAAGAAGAGGCATTTTATATTTTAGTGTTAGGCCTTGAAATTTAGTGCCTAAATAAATTAAGGTAAATTTGAAATTCAAATACAAAGGTTTATTTATAATTTTCTGACAGGCACACATAACATCTATTGAAGAATGGTGTAAAAACTGGAGAATCAAAATAAATCCTGACAAATCCCACCAGGATCACCTTTACTCTCCGTCGTAAACCTCTGCCCTCCTGTCCTACAGTATCCTTTCTAAATACACCACTAATGCCTGTTGAACAGATTCGATACTTAGGACTCTATCTTAACAAGAGACTTACTTGGAATCCACACACAAGACTGAA
>NW_027114634.1:346324-350164 GCF_000696795.3 Halyomorpha halys
ATAATTTAAAAAAAAAATAAATAAATAATTTTCTGTAATTTTTTTTAAATTAGTGCGTCTTATTTTTGGACTTAAGTGATTAGGGTGATTGAATGAAGCATCCTGTATACACATAAATATAATATATTATTAACAATACAATATATAATATTTTTTAAAAAAGTTGAGATAATTATAACAATACCTGCCGTTTGAATGATATTATGTATGATTTCCTTAGGAACAGGATCGGAACTAAAAAAGCGGACAGTTCTCCTTTTGTTCATCAGATCGTAAAACTCTTGAGAACGCTTCTGGGACTCTTCTATCGGAATCCGTTCGAACTGAAACGGGATGTGCTTCAAGTCGACTGGCAGTGCAGGTACTACGTCCGGATTAGAGTCATCTTCCATGCTCTCAAGCTCATCCAGTTCGTCCAGGAGATCTGAAGCAAAAACAGAATGTTATGATTCCATGTCCAATGAAACATCTTCATGAGCTGCCTTTGGACAGCGGTATCGTAACAGAAATAGTTGAAAGTTAATTCTATTAGGCTCCCTCTATCATGCTCATAGACTCGAGGTGAGGTCTGTTAAAATCATGTTATATCATTATCATGGTAGTTGGAAATCCAATTGTTTTGATCATGGATAAAATGAAATATTGCTGTAATAAGAATAACTGGGCAATTTCCCAATAACATTATTGATGCTTATGGCACTGATTAATATTTTTATCTCCTTGTATGGAATATTATTAATCTATTTTATTTGGTTCAAAATACATTTTAAGTTGAAACTTAGTAAAAATTAATTTTTATTATAAGTGTTACGGCGGGTAGGGGTTCAGAAGAAACCTTTACTAGCCCAACCGTGAAAAGAAAAGAAATGGTCGAATTTTGTTATTTTTTATTTTCAAACAAGTAAACATAATTAAAGAAACCAAAAAATATATAAACTAGAAGGAAAAAAGGAAAGCTTAATAATATTACAAAATGAAAATAATTGAACACAAATAATATACAAACTAGAAAAAAAATAAATCTTAGAACTATTACAAAATTAAATTAATTAGACAAAAAGAGAGAAAAAAAAGTCTTATTTCACCGGTGATTGGTGGGGCCCCTGTTGAGGTTTTTCTGAGAGGATGTTCTCGCGGAAGTAGGGACGTAAGGGACGCACGTCCGCCCGCCTTGTCCTCTTGGAGGATGAGTTGAAGTCCGCCCGCCGTGGCTAAGATGATTCAGCTGTCGAAGATGAAAGAGACGATACGTGTGTGCGGTGAGACGTTAAGAAGTAGTCTGACTATTTGCAGTATAAAAACAAAAGAAAAACATATGCCTTTTGAAACAATAAAAACATATGTTGTACTGTCGATTTTCATTTCGTTAAATTGATATGCTGGCCGCAACATACCGCCCGCCTAAAATTTGTTAAAAATTTTAAATTGGCATTGATGGGGTTAAGGAGAGCTAGTTTGACCTCTGGTAGATTGTACTCCTAAATGAAGGTTTCGGCCCACTTGGCCTTTCAATTTTAAACCATGCAGTTCAGATCCGTCAAAAGTGTTGCTTACTAGTTCCGACGCTTAAAGTTCTCTAGAGCTGCAGTCTGAAGAATTATCTTCTGATTTTATGTGGGAATCCAGTGAGAGCGGTTTGTAATTTCCAAAATTTGGATGATGCGGTAAGCGTTCATACGCTCAGTAGGTTTCCTCAGCCATCGCAGTACTATAGTCAAATCTTTAAAGAAAAATGAGCATCTCTCAGTTCTAGCCAGGTTTTGACTTTGTGGCGGAATTTCAATAAGCGTCATAGTAAAAAAGAGCACACCATTCCGCCCGCTTAAAATTTCAAATTTATCTTGTATCAGATAAATTAGGTATTTAATACCACAAGGAATGCTGCCTATAGAAAACCGCTAAAATCATGGGAAAGCGCGAAGTGTAAGACAAGGTATGAAGATGATATGTGAACAACTGAAGAATGATTCGAGTAGTAGGAATGACGAGAGTAAAGGACAGAAGACGGATTAATTTTATGAGATGTACCGTGTATATGCAAAGTAATTTTGTTGTGGGACATCTGAGACGACAATATAATGAAAAAAAATAAAGATTGTGAGAAGCACACAGAAATATTATGGGGAACTTAATTTCGATGAACATTGCAACCTTCGCATAACCACTTAGGAAAATAATCGGCTCCCTACGTTCCCCTGGTTATGATGACCGAGTTGGGCGGTTGCGATGGCTGATAAGCAATGTGTTCACCACTTAACCGAAGGAAATATATGATTTTCCTTTTCAGCTGAAGGGCCTCTTCAAGAGTTACGTAGCGAACAGGAGGAAGGCGGTAATTCATTGAGTACCACTTGGAGGTTAGGAGCGGCAGTACATCATCTCGTGGACGATGAAGTCCTAACGCAATTTCGTTTGTATGGTGAGGATCTGATGCAGCTAGGTGTCTAGGTCTATGAGTTTTGAATTCAGAAACACTAATGAGGAGAAGTTTTTGATCACTGAGTAGGGACCTCTTGGGGTTGAGACGTAAAGAACCATTTCGGAGAAATGTAACTTCTAACAAAATATGGTTACATTTATTAAGATCAGATGAAGCTGAACGATCTGATCTCAAAGAAGAGGATAAGTGCTGTGAGTGATTTTGCATGAAGGTGACATTGAACGAAATGTCATTAGTTTTATTAGTGTTTAGTGGAGTAGGCAGTTTAGATCTTGGGATTTCAGGCTGAGGCAGGTGGGTAGGTTCAGGTTGACCACCAATTGGGGACCTCTTGGAGGTGCGCCGCAATTGTGAGGAAAATGGAAGACAATTATTTACTAGCGAAATGTCGCTAGCATGACTAGAATCTGACGCAGCTGGGCGCTTAGATCCTGGAGTTTCGTCTTGGACGAAAATATTTTCTAATGAAATGTCGTTAGATTTATTAGGATCAGACGTAGCGGTACAATCTGACGTTAGTGATTCAGGCTCTTGGAGCCCAGTAGGACCATGAGGACTGCTAAGAGACCCCAAAGAAGAGGGTAACTGTTGTGAAAGATTTTGTATGGAGGTAACTTCCAACGAAAGGTTAATAAGTGGCTCTGACACAGCTGAACAGACAGAATGATTTTTGTGGAAGATTGAGGAAAGATTGATTTGTGATACCGAGTGAAGATAATTGATATGAGCCTTTAAAGCTGCAGAGGCAAGAGGACCCACAGGAGTGGGGTTCATGTAATGTTCATAGATGGCAAGACCTTCATAATAATATTCCTGCACGGATTTAAAGAGGGAAAGATCTTTGGTTGGAAAGAGGTCTGAAACATTTGATTCGGAGCACAGGTCTTTAAGGGAATCGTAGGTCTCGCTAAAAGAAGTGTAACAAGGTCTGAGTTCTGAGTACATACCTTTGAATAAGAATAATTTTTCAGGTTCTTTTGCAATACCACGCCCTTGTGAAATAAATGTTTTAATTTGGCATAAATAGAAATTTAATTTCTCTTTAAGTTTTTCAAATTGAATTTTGATATTCCCTGGTATTTTCTTCGTCATTTTGGCGAATAATATAAATGGGAAAGAGACTGAAAGATAGAAAAACGAAATTAATTAATGGCGGAATGGAGTACCTTACAAAATATTTTTTTTTGTATAAAAAATAACTTTAAAAAAAGATGAAATAAAATGAACAATAACAAAATTCGACAACCGGAGGACCATGAGAAAAAAAAATAAATAAGAAAAATATCCGGCCCGGATGGGACCAAATGTTACGGCGGGTAGGGGTTCAGAAGAAACCTTTACTAGCCCAACCGTGAAAAGAAAAGAAATGGTCGAATTTTGTTATTTTTTATTTTCAAACA
>NW_027114634.1:350499-351187 GCF_000696795.3 Halyomorpha halys
AAAAACAAAAGAAAAACATATGCCTTTTGAAACAATAAAAACATATGTTGTACTGTCGATTTTCATTTCGTTAAATTGATATGCTGGCCGCAACAATAAGTATTGTTTTAACGCTCTAGATTTATGCTGATAGAACTATATTTTACATAAATGCTAATGTTAAATTAATCAAACAATATTATTCGAAAAATGAGACTTTTCGCAATCATTACTTGTGATAATAAGTTCTTTCAACAGATATGTTTTGAGGATCTTTATGAAACAACACCTATTAATTTGAGCCCTTCATTTATTGTTTATATGTAATATGAAATGGATTGTTTTCTCTAATGTCTAATTTAGATAAAAAATTCTAACGCCCACCGTCGTGTTCATCTATTTCACTAATAAATGACACTTTCGCTCCCCACCCCTCACAAAATATCAACTCCTATTATATAATTGTGTTCGGTTATCCATATCATATTTGCCTTTCCAGTAACTTCATATATCATCAGTATTGGAATTTATTAGGGATATAACTCTTTTACTTAGCCTAAATATGGGACTGTCCCTCTAAAAGCGGGAAGAATCAATGTAAGAATTAAGGTCTCAGATTTTCTCCCTTAAAACTAAAACTATAATTAATTGTAACAGGCTGCGATGTGTATAGATAGTTTTATGTGGCTACATGTTTTTCGATCATTAT
>NW_027114634.1:351377-385350 GCF_000696795.3 Halyomorpha halys
TATATATTTTTTTTTAAAGTAAAGTTCTTTCACTTGTTTTTTGCTTTTTAAAAATATAATAATTATTCTTTGTATATTTTAAATATTGAAAATCGTAAGAGACAATATAAAACACTTCACTTTCAAATCTTGTAATATTCTTATTCGATCATGTCAATTACTCTACTTAATCTAAGTTCATAGTGATAATTTGTTTCATTGTATATATTTTATACGAGGCCTACGCTCGTATTTGTTCGCTCTTTTGTATTTATTATAATTCCAACACATATTTCATTGATTCAATTAGCCAATTGTAAATAGACTATCTTTGGACAGCTAGCTCCTTGGTCCTCTGTATTCTTAAACGAGGCCTATTACTTGACAGTAATTAAATAAGGAGGTTTGAGTACTAACCAGACCACACTTTGAGTACTAACCAAACCACACTTTGAGTACTAACCAGACCACACTTTGAGTATTAACCAGACCACACTTTGAGTATTAACCAGACCACACTTTGAGTACTAATCAGACCACACTTTGAGTACTAACCAGACCAAACTTTGAGTACTAACCAGACCACACTTTGAGTACTAACCAGACCTCACTTTCACTGACGAAAATCTCATTGTAACTCACCGCCCTCTCACCCTAAATATCAATTAATATATTTAAATATTAACTGTCAGTTAGTAAAGAATTTTTTGTTTCAGTATATTCTTAGTATGCCAGTTTTAGTTAGAAAATAAAATAAGATTAAAATATTCGAGCTTTTCAATCGTTTTCTTTCCGTGATAAATCAAATCATTAGACTGAAGTTAGAAATTATAGACAAAAAATATAAAATAAGTGAAGAAGATAAGTTGTGTGTTTGAACTAATTTCCAATCATCCCATCGTCCAATTAATACTTATTAATAAGGTATCTTTAATATTATATCATCCTTTCAGTCAATGCAAATCTACATTGATCATTTACCACTGTAATGAAATTATCCGTCTCGTAGCGAGTGGGAGGGTTTGAGGGGTTTTAGCTCTCCTCCCATGTTCCCCACGAGATAATTTATATTTTTTTAACTTACTTTCACTACTTACTTGAAAGTCAAAATCCTAGCACGTTTGAAGATTTTTGAGGTATAAACAATATAAATTAGTAGGAGTAGATTGTAGTTCTGATCACAGGGGTCTTTAAATACAAGATCCCCATACAATGTGTTTATATGCTCCTCAAAGCGTGTAGTATTCTAATATTATACATATCGAGTAGCATTTAGCTACATGCAGCACAATTCGTTTATATCGTCACTAATTATGACGAAGAACCAGTTTCCTGAAACCTTTGAGCTGTTTGCTATGAGTTATAGTTCAGTTTAAAATGGAATTCTGATGTTTATGACTTATAATTCAAGGATTTTTCTCCCTTTTCGAACTCTTTAGTCTGAGGAGACATAATATTCAGACTTAGTTGGATTTTGTTAAGGAATGATAATGTCTCGTCAGTCATTCTAGGCAGAGGAATAATTCATTTAACTTTATGGCACAAACATTTTAGCGAAAACTAACACTATAGCTAAATCAACTGTATTTGTTACTGATTAATAACTAAAAGAGCAGTTATTATTTATTTGCCTAAAAAATAATATATATTTATTTTATACAGGAATATTTTTTCGTAATGAAAAATTAATAGCTAAAATATTAACCTGTAATACCTAATGTTAATTTAGCTACAGCTTTAGCGACAGCTAACATCTGCTCCCACTTCACATTCCCATTTCACTCGCTCACTATAGAACTCGAAGAATTGCCTAATTCAATATTACTGTTAATGAATAACTCCAGTCAAATTTGTCCATGATTTGTCTATGTTTATTACTGTACTATATAGATAGGTTTTTTTTCTATTTTAAGAGTTTTGTCTGAAACAAGATATGAAAGGTTACGTAATACTTTCATCTATTCTAAATAATATAAATATACGCATTTATGTGTAATATGTACAGTGTAATATGTCTGCTTAAGTTCGTTATAAACGATTTATACTGCATATGAAATTATAGGCCCCCTTCTAATTAAAATATTCCCCACAAATCTGTTAGTCGTTCTTAAGAACCCGGAGAACGGATTTGTACGTGGGACACTGAGAAATTTCCTGAAGATTGGTGAAGCTGTAACGCGCTGCACTGGACCTTGTGAGAGTGATTTTGATTTCATTAAGCAAAATAGTGGAAACTGATGTTATCTGAATATAAATGAAGTTGATATATTTCCATACCAGCTATTCTTTCAAAGTATAAATACAATTAGAAAATGTGAATATAAAAAGTTTGTTGTAGAAACATTCCAGTACTTTTTTGTTACGTTTGTTTTAGGTATTCTTTTCTACAGTAAAATCAACTGACTGAGGACAGACTTATTTATTTGATTATTTCAAAGAATTGTTTTACGAAGTAAAAAAAAATCGTGGTGACTAAATAAAATAGGCTCAGAAAAGAAAAGTGGATAATTAAAAAGAAAAATATTTTATTAAAAGTGCTACAGCAGGTTTACTAATTGATATTAAAGTTTTCTGATGAAAATTTATGAACTTCCATTTATATACTTAATCTTTTTCCACCTAAAAATAAAAGGATTTCTTTTATTCAAAGTAAGTAGTCAAAAAATAAGTGAGTTGAATGTTTGTGCATTTAAACTCCAATGAAACCAAGCAACTAACGCATAAATTAAATCTAATTTAAGCAAATATAATCATAAAAAATTGATTACAAAAAAATATGGATGATCTCTATGGCATGATAGTCATAATATAATTAAAACATTATCAGCAATAACAATTAACCAATTAGAAGTTTAGAATGTTACATGACCAAGAGAACACTATTCAGTTTATCTATTATTTTTTTATTGTAGTGTAGAAGTGTTAGGGAAACAGGAAAACTGTTATAATATTAGAAGATTGGAAATCTCAATATACATGAACTAAAAGATTCCTATTTTGATAGTTTTACTAATTAAATCCATATAAAAAATGGTATGTTTTACTCTCGTATTTCCTATTACTTCTTATAGACACTTATAACCCTAAATTTTTATTTTATTTTATAAATTTTTTTCAGTAATCTAAACTTTTGCAAAAAGAATGGATCATAATTAGTTCACAATTAAAAAAATAACAAGATAAGTATATCTGTCAAAGTGTCATTGCCCTCCTGATAATTTTCATTCTTCATTTTTGGTATCGTATGTCTGACCTAATATTTATTCTTATATTATAACAGTTAATAAAACTGTTCATATTGTCAATAATTCATAATTATTTTTTATGAAAACACGACAAGGAAAATAGGTATATGAGTTTATTCCAATTATCATTCATGTACGGTATTACAATAGGGATCGAAACATCAATAACTCTTTAATATTTATTGACCTATTCACCCGATTACGGAAGGAGACCATGAAAACCTTATGGGTAAAGGTCCAATTAATATTTTAAAGTTTATGTTTGAATACAATTTTTATATTGTCACATTTATCAATAAAAAGTGTGTGGTACACAATAATTCAATATTTAATTTATTGTTTTCAAATCTTGTTTCTTTTTAAAGATATATCGAGCTTAAATTGTTATCATAAGGAAATGGTCAGGGATGCGGTCAAGAAGAACAAAAATAGTTTAAAACTATTACTGTCCCTCGTGACTGGAACCCTGATCTTCTAATCCATTTACGGTTAATCATCTATATATAATAATAATAAAATTAATTTATTAGTTTATATATTCTTGTATAGGACGATAGGGCCCATGTACATTTGAGTACTTGTGGCTTTAGTGGAGTTTTAATGCACATACTAAAATAGTAGATTACCTGGTTCAGGAGGCAAGGATTCGTCTACCGGAGGCTCTAAGGCTGTTTTGAAGAGGACGATGGCAGCCATCAAGCAAACGGCACCGGTCAGTATGAAGGGCCAATAGTCGCAGAGAAAAGGAAGATTCTCATGGAGGAACTCCATTCTGGAAATGAAAACAGTTATAGGAAGGAAGGGGGTGGGAGAGAAAGTGGTTAAATAATGAAAACAAATATAAGATAAGATTTCATCATACATGTCCGTGGAGGCGAGAAGGGCCATTGCTGTACGTCGGCCTTCCTTTCTTTCTACTGTCAGCCTTCGATAATATATTGATCAGCCGTCGTTATTGGAGACCTGTTCATATCAATTTTGTACAACTTCCAGCTCATTTTATATGCAAGGAACCGATCAATACTCCCTTTACACCATCACATACTAAGTTACTGAAACTTTAAAGCTTCATTATTTATAAAGTTTTAAAGAAATGTTTCTTACTTTGACCTTTTTTTTTAATACCTATAATGATAGGTATATTTCTTCGTGATATTTATGTACTGCCATTATATTTTTAACTATGTTCTAAGCAAATTATTGACCATCAGAAATCTTATTCAAATAATTTTAATAAATAAAGTTAAAATAAAGTGAATAAAAATTGAAACTTCTCATCTATAGGAACTGTAGCAGAGATCGGCAACGTGGTGGCCGAGAGAGGGAATTTTAAAGTACTCGCATTCGAGTATGTAAACTCTAAAAACTAGTAAATAGTTTATTAATTATACAATTTATGTAGAATGGTCGAACCTTAAATTAATTCTAGACTAAAGACATTTATACGTCACGAGATGATTTTTTTAATTAGGAATTTCCACTCAAGCAGTGGCAAACTAAACTTTGTACAGCCTCCAACCAGATCGCCCTGTTCAAGACCCATTCCTCTCTTAGGTCGTATCCCATCAAGGATTCCTTCACCTCATTGCCCCCCGTTAACCCGTCCTCCTAATTTCTGTAAATGTACCTCCCTTGGTATTCTTTCTTAAGGCATTTTAAATATCAGTGCCACTTCAGGTGGTTTCCTCCAACTCCTTTATTGTCCAGGTTCCTGCCCAATGCGTTAAAATGCTCATTATTATATTTTAATATAGATTTCTCATGGTTTAAGAAATAATATATTTACTAGATAATATCGAATAGAATATTGATATTATTTTTGTTGAATCAAAAATCCTTCTTACTTCCGTATCGCAGGAACCATGTAATGGTTGATTCATTTAGAGGAAGTCAAAATTTTCTACTTCTATATATTGTTCATTCTCTAAGTTAGGTGATTTTGAAAATTGAAACTATATGATTCATTTTTTTACACATTGAATATTCGAGTTAGTCTCTTCTATTTTTCCGTTGTGTGTTGTTACTGCATGACCTGTGTTATCTTTTGCCCTTAACTATAGAATCTTAGATTCAACAGGTTATGGGCCCAGTGATTGTAAATTCGTGAGTTTCGTCCAAATAGTTATTTTTCGTTTCGCGAATCCGCCATGTCTCAGCACCAGTCGCTGCCCGTTGAACGTCTAAAGGGACGAGAAAATTTTGACGTGTGGAAATTCGAAGTGCAGGCCTACCTAGAAGATTTGGAGCTGTGGGAATGTATAACAACAGATACGGAACCCGACAAGGAGAAAGACACGAAATTTCGTTCCAAGTTAATCTTATTGGTTGAACCGGTGAATTATGTTCACATACAAAATACGACTACCGCCAAACAAGCATGGGAAAACCTATCGAAAGCTTTTCAGGACTATGGATTGACAAGACGAGTTGGACTTCTCTGTATTCTTAGAACTTCAAAACTAGAAGGCTGTAGTTCGGTTGAAGATTATGTGAAGTGAATAATTACAACCACCCATAAGTCAGTTGGTCTTATAGTGAGTGATGAATGGATTGAAACAATCCTTCTTGCCGGATTACCTAGCCGTTTTGAACCCATGATTATGGGCATTGAGAGTTCGGGCACGGCAGTAACCGCAGATTCGGTTAAAACAAAACTATTGCAAGATCTTTCCATTGTGAAATCAATGTCAGAAAATAATAATTGTGACATTTCAAATTCCGCTTTGTACGGTTATAGTTCCAAAGGGGGTCCCGTTCAGTGTAAGGGAATTAAGAAATTAAAAAAATATGAGCAAGGTAAAATGATCTTGTTAATAACTGGAAAATTAAGCAGCATTTTCTACACGATCCTCTGATAATTCTGATTTTTTTCTAGACAGTGGTACTTCTTGTCACCTCTGTAGAAGCCCTGAAATGTTGACAAATTCGAGAAAGGCTGAAAAAATATCTATCACTGCCGTTAACAATGAGAGAATGACGTCAGATACCGTCGGTGATATTTCATTACCAGTGACGATTTCAGGTAATAATCCCATAAAAATAAATATAAACAATGTATATTATGTTCCAGAACTAGAGGTCAACTTGCTATCAGTGAGTCAAATTGTCAGTAAAGGACATTGCGTGGTGTTTAATTGCTAGGGAGCAAAAATATTCAATAGCCAGATTCAACTAGTTGCCTCTGCCAGTTTGGAAAATAATTTATTTAAATTAGACGTTCCTGCTAGTTCTAAGTTTGCATTGTCAACTAAATGTGAGATGAAATTGTAGCATCAGCGTATAGCGCATTTGAACTACAACAGCCTTTGTAAGTTTAGTACTATTTCTAATACTTTCAACATTTCTAGTGAAAAACCTAACATTGCCGATGATATTTGCACGTTGGGAAAAAGCGTGCAAAAGAACGCTGTTTACAATTAGTGCACTCAGACCTCGTACTGACAATGGAGGAGAGTACTGCAATAAAAAATTAAGTGAATTTTTGAAGTCGTCAGGTATTGTACATCAGACCATATGTCCTTACTCGCCAAAGCAACATGGAAATGTTGAGCGCCTTAACCGTTCTCTGTTGGATCGTGCAAGATGTCTACTGATAGAGTCAGGACTCCCAACCATTTTTTGGGCGGAAGCTGTAAAATGTGCTGCTTATCTTTTGAACAGGTCACCGTGCAAGTCTGTTGTTGCAACTCCAGAACAAGTGTGGACAGCTAAGAAACCTGATGTTCAACATCTTCGAATTTTTGGCTGTAAGGCATATGGTCACATTCCTTCACCGAAGCAAACTAAACTCAGTCCCAGATCTACGCCTTGTCAAGACACAAAAGGGTACAGGTTGTATGACCCTCAGAAGAAAATTAACTTCGTGTCAAGAGATGTAACATTCTCCGAAAGTCAGTAGGGCAGTTCATTAATAGAAAACACTTCTGAAGATACCGATAAAAACTTCTATGTATTTCCCAACGAATCCAATCTGGAAGAAGTTCTAATTCTGGCTTCGACGGCACAACAGAATCACAGCCATCGACTTATGATGATTCTTCGGAGAGAGACATACAGTCGTCATAACACTGTTTCAAGCATTGAATATTCCTCCACATTTACAGAAACCATATGCAACTAAGATGATGACCCGGACTCTGTTCCACCAACGAGCGTTTTAACATCAACATGACAACCAATATCGACCAATATCCCCTGACTTCAAGAACGAAAAAAGCCAAACAGGCTAGTAGGACCTCATTACATCGACTACTATTTTACTTCAATTTGAGTGAGAGGTGAAAATATCATTCTCCATTCCTTTTATTTATATGAAAAAAGATTAATAATAATGGATTTTCTTTTCTAGGAAGTTGATTATATTTTTTTTTTAATTCTGAGGTGAAGAAAACTTCCAATTAGAACAAATTATTATTCTATATTTTGTAATTGTATAACGTTTCGGGATTTACCTCATACTCACGTACTATGTATCCTGAAATTGTAATAAATAATTTAATCTTATCAACAATTTTTTCTATATATTATATGTATACAATTAAAAATCTTATAATCTATATTTACCTCATATTAGCCAATACATTATTTAAATAATATGGTTGTATATTTTTTTTTAAATTATATGAATTTAAATTACAAAAATTCATAATAGGAATTGTGTATTTATAGGAAATACTACGAAACTATGTAATATACAAAATTTAAGTCTTATGGGTATTAGTTGTCTTGAGTACAAGGGAGTGACCACCAATAAAAATAATCCCTCATTTTTCATTCACATTCACATGCTGGAACGAAGTTGAGAGATTAAAGAAATGAAGGAAGGAAAACATGTGTTTTATGTTCCTTCTCATGTGTCCTGATCGCCTTTTATTCCGAAATGTTTCTTTGTGAGGGTATATTTGAAGGCATTTTATGAACAGGCTAGGGAGTAACCGAAAACCGTTTGACTGAAATTAAAAGTGTAATAGAGATTGGAATGTTCCATCTAAAATGCAAATTATGTTTTATACCAATACTTGGGATGGTATTGATTTTTTTTTTAGGTTTACTACAAATGAAACTGGTACCCTGGACTTGCAGAGTAGCCTCAAGAAAGATAACAGAAAGTAAAATGATTCACTTTCAGATGCCCGATCATTTATATAAAGCTCCATAACTGAAATAGCTTCAAAATAGAAGAATGCTTTTTTTTTTACTCCCTTACGGTCAAACCTTGGCATACGGTATGGGGGTTATCCTACAGATTACAATCCTATTCTAACCACCCTGTTTTCGCTTTGTGGGACCACCACGAAATAAAAGTAAGTCCTTGTCGAAATCGAACCTGCGCTGGCAGTTTCGAGTTTAGAAAACGGAAAGCATGTTATACTCTCCCCGGGGTTCGGTTACATCTTTCTTATTTCTAAAACATTCGACATTCCATTTAATCTCGAAAGCTATCCTCTTTTCTAGCGCTATATCAAATCAATGTTTGGTCCCAAAAAAATAGTATGAGCTCTATTTTGTGACGTATTCTGCTCATTATGGTCTCAAGAAGTCACTTGAAAAATTGGGTAATTTTTGAAGATGTTTACTTGCTCGAAATGTTGATCCAGAAAATGAAACTTTTTTGAATATCAGGCGTTTTATGCCAGAATTTGCGCAATTTAATCCTTTAAATTTTACTAATTTATACTATTATATGTAATTTAATTTTATGGCTATAAACCTAATAAAATACAGCGGTAATTTAAAAAAAATCTTCCATATTAGGTCTATGTTCACCAGAGAGTGGTTTTTACTTTTTTACTAGTCTTTTTCAAACAGTTTATCAGCATCCATTGACAGAAATTGTTTTACAACTACTTTTAATTTAAATTGTTATTTAACAACGAGATACAATACAATCTATAGAATATTGACTTATAACAAAGGCAGTTAACATTGTACTTAACTGGTGCATTAACATAACCTTACCATTACCTTACCCGCGAAGTGTAGAGTAAACACTTGTTTAGTAAGTGAATGTTTTCGTTTTAGGAACTTTCTTCGTTCCTTAAATTCATTTACGTGATTTGAGAGTGCTATTTCCATCTTTCTTCAATAATCCCGAAATCGTATGTGTTGAAAGGAACTCTACTACGTTTTACACGTCAAAACTTCTAATGTGGGATTAGTGTTCAGTGCTGGAGAAATTACTTGTTTTAGTGTTGAATATGGTTTTAAAATGTTAAAATGAGTTTGAACCGATTTATGGACGTGGATGATCAAATGGAAGACGGAGAAATAAAACGCTCTCCAGTTTTATTCAAGCCTCCTTCTGTTGAATCTCTCAGGTTAACTATTTCTTGTTGAATTCTAATTTTATATTTAAAATTAATTATTATTTCAATTTAGTTATTTGATTTTGTATATTTATTTAGTTTATCAGAGGAGGATACTGTTGACCCATTGGAAATTAAACCTCCTCAAATACATGTTCACAAAAGGCCTAGGAAAAGTAAACACTCCTCTTCCAAACATGTAGGTAAACCTAGATTTTATTATGTTATATTTTTTTTAGAACTTTGCTTCAAATTTGTTTCTTATTTTGTTCCAAGGGTTCTTCAGAACATAGGAAAAAGCATCATCATTCCAGATCTCACAGAGAAGAAAGACATCATCATCACAGGTTCTATTATATCATTAATACCTTTAACAATTTTCCTATTATTCAATTGATTTTATTAATAGTGGATCTCTTTTAGTATCTAATTTATAATACTACCTAACGCCTTTTCTAATGTAAAAAGTTTAGTATTTACTACCTGGAGTATATCAAGTATCTTAATTCGATTCAGAAAAGTATAATTTTATTACTAAGTATGATTGTTTAAATATCATATGTTACCAAAATTTTGAAATATACATTTTCCAAATGAATTTTTTTGTATATTACTTTACCTTTCATTGTCTTTTGGCAATGCTAGTGTCAGTGTCGATAAAAAAGTTTTAACAAATTTGATGTAATAAAACTTAATATAAAAAAAAAATCAATATGCAAATTAAATTTTCTCGATTTTAACATAAATTAATCCATAGCCTTATTTTCCGTTACTATAAATATGTTTAGTTTCATGCTTTAAAAAATCAATATTATACATATTTTATTTTTTTTATAAAAACTATTGAAAATATAAATTCTGCAAATTCATTATGAATTAATAACATGTACATAGGTACTGTATTGTTCAAGTTATTGCAATGATTCTTACATTGAGAATAATTACCACACCATCTAGAGGATTCATATTTAATTACCTAATTATTTTGTTTGATTCTTAATATCCTCAATATATTTTTATTAATGTGATGATTATTGATTTAGAGAAAGGAGTGCCCTCAAAGATGAAGCTGCACGTGCTAGAGAAGAAGCTCTTAGAAGCAGGAGACATGAAACTAGGAGGGAAGAAAGGAGAATTGAGATGGAACAGCAAAGAATTCTTGAAGAGCAAAAGGTACGTGAAGAAAAGGAAAGATTAAAAAGAGAAGAAGCGTTACGAAGAAATAGGGAAATTGAAAGAGATTTGAGGGATAAACTCGAAAAACGAAGACATTTGGTTGCTAATAAAGAGAAAGATAGCAAAGAAAAAGAAGAAAGAGATCAAAGAAGGCAACGTCTTATGGAAGCTGAAAGGGTTAAGGAAACCTATAAAAAAAATATTGAAGAAAGGAGATTGCGCCGAGAAGCCAAAGAAAGAAGCAGAAGTAGGGAAAGGAAACAACTTGGTAATTATATACAATTTATTATTGTTACTTCCTGTTTTTTGTTTTGTTTTTTTATATAATTGATATAGAAAATTTTCTTTGTTTTTGTTAATACTTGTCCGATTAAGATAAATTATTTTTCTCAGTAATCTGATTACCTACCACATTGTCTCATTTATTTTATGTGAAAAAGCATACATCAAAAACTCAAAAGTTATCCACAATTAATTTATAAATTTATCATAACTTGTTCTACTTAATAAATCCAGGATATCAATAACCAAGAACCTTACTAGAACGACACTAAACATTTTGAAAAAACAATGTGTAAATGGTTAACTTTCGGAGATCTTAGATGAGTGACAATCGAACTTCACATTTTTATTTATATATATTTTCTAAAAACTCCTGCAAAGCATCGTTTTGGTTATAGTTTTAAAACCTCATGATTTTTAATGAAGGGGTATTTATACAACTTGTGCTAAATTCTTTATGTGTTGTTATGCTTAACAGTTAACAGGAATTTTGAATTAATGACCTCGCTGTGCTTATTTTTCATTGATAAATGTGCTTAAGTAAGGTTATCAGTATACTTTAAACAAGTTTTATGAGTTCTTGTGCTTAATTGATTCTATTACACTTAAACAGAAAATTACTTTTAAATAAAAATAAATTCTTTGACATGGCTGTGAAATAATAAATGAAATTATAATAACTTAAGTATACCAAGGAGCTATAAGTAGAAAGAATGAGCTGGGCAGATCATTTAGTGAGAATAGAAGGTATACAGGTTCCAAAGCTCTTGTGGAGAGAATAATGCATTTTGCTCTGTTTTCATATTTCAATAGCAACTTAAATTTTCATATATTTAATTTTCCACCTTAATTAGGAACTATTCGTTTAACTGGCCATTTATAAATTATGTCTACAAAAAATCATTTGAAAAATTTTGATGTCAATATTTTCTGACTGATAGTATTTAGTACTAAAAAATAGGCAATTAATTGATCTATACCTTCGAATCAGGTTGATTTATGAAATTTAGTCTTTCTCTGTTTGAAAATTTTGCTTAGTTGTTCATTATTCCAAAAAAAAATTTCTGATTATTGTTGAAATGTTTGATTTTTTAGCGGAACAAGCTGAAGCTGCTGCGCAAGCCGCGGCTGCTCAAGCTGAGATGGAGCAAGCTGGATTGGTAGTTCTCTCAGATGAATCACAGTCGCCTATCGTTATGGAAACTACAGAGGAAAAAGATACCACTCCAAGAAGTAGAAATGGTGCTCATTCAACTGATAATTCTACTGGTGATAGTGAATCAAGTTCTGATACAGGTTGGAAAATTTTTATTTTTACATTAATATTTCTGCAAAAATATATTTTTAAGTCTTTATTGTAATGTCTATACAATATTTTTCTTTTTTTTATTTAATGTTTCGGGGCTGGCTGTCAATCAGAACCTAGTAAGTATAGTTTATAAAGAAAATAACTTTTCAATATTTAATTGTGGTGTTCTTTAAATGATTTTTTTTTTTTTTAGCATGATTTTACTTTCTTTGAATGTTTTATTATTTGAAAGTTATTTTTTATAACAACTTCCACCACAAAGACTTATTATTACATTATATTTGAGCTAATTTCTTGTTTTATTGAAAGAGAAATCAATGTTAAGAAGAATTAATCTATTATGTAATAGAATCATTCTGACTATTATCAAACTGTACTGTGCATACACCTCAAGTTAGCTTATTGTTAAAACAAGCATGATGAATAGGTCAGTGGCCCCTTGGGAGGCCACAAGAATCTTGGTAAAGGGCCACACTAAGGGTTTGGCAGCACATATTTTATTAGGAATTATTGTTAAAACTGCTTTATTGTTACCTTATATGATGTTCTAGTGTTAGCTGAAAGGGTTTAACTGGTAAATAAAAGTGCCTTAGAATGGGCTTTTTAACAACCTATTTTTTAGCGTGTGAGCCCCTTTGTCCCAAGTCAGAAGAGAGGGTACATAGTCCAATTTACAGCTGCAGACTACGATGAGTTGGGAACCACTGAATAGATTATATAATAAATGATAATAAAATGGTGTAATTTTCTTTTTATTTTAGTTCAAGCTTACAAAAAATAATTTTTAAATACATCTCGCTTTATGCTCGAATATCCATACCAAGGTGAAACATTCCTGTATAACTAAATGTTTCAATTTAATGGAAACCTGTGTATTCCATCAGGCTGAAGGGAATCCTGAGCCTGTGGTATTAATATAACAACCTTTAATGCTAACACTCATCATTTTTTCATTGGTGTAAAATTCATGACTAATTGCCCTGACACTGGGCACATATCTTATGCCATTTTTTTAATATTTATCCATTAAACATCTTGTAACCCATGATAGTGGTTTTACCATTTTTACACCGTCTTGTTGGTATGGTCTTCATTTACCTTATCCTCCACCATTTAACTAGCTTCTAGTGTTATTAATTTTGAATATTCCTTGGTCTGATACTATGGTCAGACTTAAAAGTTTATCCAATACCCCAGCCTGGATATTGAAACTTAACTAATGCCAGAAGTTAGCCTATGCTGTCATAATCTAAATAACCATTACAGCAGGTTTTTTCCTGAAAGTGTGTTGTCCTTTTTTCTTTTTTTTTTTTTTCAATTTACTAACTAATAAATAATCAATTTATTAAAGTACAGCTTTTAAATCTTGCCTATTACTTATAATAGGTTATATTACCACAGCTTACTGTGGTCTGCTTTGTCACCCTACTCAATAGCTCTTTCTCCTTAATAAATGTTATATTTCTGTCAATATTAGATGATGATGAGTCGGAAGATGAAGATGATGAAGAAGAAGAGGAGAATGGCTCCAATACTGAAACAAAGGATGCTACTCCTCCACTTCCTGCTCAAGAAGATGAGGAAATGGAGCTTGAAAAAGACACATTGCTACCTCCTTATTTACCAGCTATCCAGGGCTGTCGCAGTGTTGAAGAATTCCAATGTTTGAACAGGTAAACAATAACCAACTCAGGCAGTAGATAGATTTTGTAGGCAACTTTTTTTTTTTTTAATCCTTTGTAATTTAAATATATTTGTTTCTAAGGGTTTTTTAATTTATTGGGTGTTTGTTTTCAAGGAATAACAAACTCCCTTTAAACTTCTTGCTATTTATTTTCTTAGGAAGGACAAACTTTCAGAAAATCTCTCCATTCTTATTTCTACCTAATCTTATACAAATATTAAAATTGAGCATAAAATAATATCAACAATGATATATTCTATAAAATCATTTTAGAAATAACAATAAATATAAAAAAGTATTAGATAAGTATGTAACATCTTTAGACAACCATCAAATTTCTCCAGTCCTCTGCCCTGTTGATACCTTTCGACCACTTCCTTTCCTTCATTCTGTAAGATGGGTATCCTTTTATGTTCTTTATTTTCCTTTTTTCTTGACAATTTGTTTATTATTATTTTTCATTTTTAAGTGTGTACTGTATTTTTTATATTTCTCTTATATCTACTTTTATTTTCTATTATTTCTCTTTGCATTATAATAATAATAATACTTTATTCTGGGATGAGTCCCTTTAGAATAATACATAATAATCAATAGATGAGGGCTGAGGAGCCTCAGAAATACTTAAACAAAAAATACAAAGAAAATATAAACAGTCATAAATAAAAAAGAGAAAAGAAAACGATGTAAAAATAATTAAGAATGATATAATAGTTTACATACATATTTACAATTATATTAATTTACAATTTTATGGGATCTGAATGGATAAGAAATGATTGAACAGGCGGGATTTAAAGGTAGGGAGGGTATGGAGCGACGGATATTGGAAGGGAAGGAGTTCCATAAGGATGAGGCTCGGATAATGAACGATCTATCGAAATTATATATCTAATACTCTTTTGTCTTTCTTGTTTATTTATACTTTTCACTATATATCATGTTATATTTACTACCTAATACTTTGTTCATTTTTATATAAATTTTCACATATTTTACACCATTTTTAAGCACACCATAGTTTACTTTTATTTTATGACATCTTATTCTCACACTGTTACTTAATTTTAGTTGTATTTTTTTTAGCCCTGATGAAGCCCTGCATTGTGGGGTGAAACCTTGGCTCTTATTAAATGTTTACTATTTGAGTTATTTTGACAGCGCCTGGACCATCTTCCTTTTAGTAATTACATATTACTATTATCGAGATTAGTACACACTGAATGCTTATTGCCGATTGGTTGAACAGTGATTGATAAAAATAGTCAATAAACTGCGACTTTGGCAGTAACAAAACTCACCTGCTGCCTTATCTTAACAAATTGGACATCAAAGTTAGTCAATTTGAGGACTCCAAGTTTCCTCCAGTTGTTAACTAATGGGATGGGTCACCTAACCGCTGCTTTATTATTATAAAAAAAAAAAAAGATAATGATGGTGTATGGAGGAAAATTTTCGAAAACCATCATAAACATTTCATAAATTTTATTATATGTAAAGGACTTGTTTAGCAATTTCTTTTAAATGAGTAAATCTGACTTCGAATAACTATCATTTACCATAATTGCTTTAAAAACTGAAAACCATTATTTTAATTTATTATCTCTATCGTTCTGAAAGTAGAAATTTGAATGTTCCTAAAAATGAAAACTTCCCAGCTCTATTTTCAAAATAACTTGCCAGTTCTCAACAAAACAATTGTTATCATTTATATTCAAAAAATGAAGACGTTCTTTTATTGCACAATCTAAAAGCAAATTATTTCTTGAAAGTTTCTATATTTCACTTTAACGGGTTATATTTTTGATTCAATCTTTACTATTTTCAAAGGACCCATACAGTAAAAATTAGTTTAAAAAGAAATTTTTAATTAATCGATAAAGTTATGATTGTTGTGAAATAAACAGTGCTATTGAAGTGAAATATTTATAACTTATTGTTTGTTACAAAGTTACTGCTTACTACTTTTTAATTACTTACCAGAATGAGAAATATTTTTACAATATAGTTGAATCGCTTGCCAGTGGAGATTGGCCAATCTTTCCAATCTGGATCTGATAATCTCTTGACAAACAACTTTTGATCTTTTATTAACCAACCTGTCAACCCATTCAGGTTCTATACTTTTCTTTCATATAAATAACTAGCAAAGTTCCTGGACAACTAAAATGGACAATGTAACTTTCCTTCACCTATTTACTATACTGATCTTGTTATATATTATATTTTTGATAATGAATAGATTAATCGAAATATTGTCCTTCCTAAAAAAATGAGAACTATGAAGTTTGAAAAGTGTGCTACAGCAGCAAAGGCTTTTGAATGTTTTTTTCTTCTCGTATGAAAGACATCAATGCAAAGGTATTACTGAACTTTGATTTTATTTTTAATGAAGTTCTTTATCAATCGGTGCATAATCATACTATTCAAGGGACTGTTAAAAAAAAATAACTTGACTTTGTGGATTCCGTTTTAACCAGACTGAAGTTAGTTTCTGATGGTTTGGTTCATTTACTTGTAATTTGTTCAAGTTTCAATAAATTAGATATCATTATTATATGATACTCAGGCTTAGCAGATGAAAAAACAAACAGTTTAACTTTAAAGTGATATAGGTGTATAAGAGTTTCATCTATAATAGACAAAGATTACTTCTATGCAACAGTACAAGGACACCATTTGAAATTTATAATTTATTAAACCTGAACTAAACTTTAGTTCTCTATTTTTACTATCATTATTAATTAAAATTATGTTATTTAATTATATATCTTGTAACGTATCCTTTTTATTTTAGATGTTTTTTGAATTATGTCATGTGAAATATCCAATCCATTTACTACAAAATTCTTTTGTATGTTGGCTTTTATTGAAATGAGAAACATGGTGCTAGGCCAAATTTTGTATGATAATTTGTTAGTTATTATTGCTTCCTAGTTTAAATGATAATTGATATTTCTTTGTTTGTTGTTTTAGAACATTAATTTAACATTATTTATATTTAATCAATTGAAAATTGTGAGGTTTTAAAAATTTATTTTGTGAATTTTATTCCTGTTCTTAAATTATTTAATTTATATGAATTATTTATTGCGTGTGTGATTCATTGAATTTTCCATAGGTTTCAAATTTCAATTTTATTAAATCTTAATTTATACATATCTTTATTAAACATTTTGTTTTCCTGTTTTAGAATTGAGGAAGGTACATATGGTGTAGTATATAGAGCCAGAGATAAAAGGACCGAAGAGATTGTTGCATTGAAAAGACTAAAAATGGAGAAGGAAAAAGAAGGCTTTCCAATAACTTCTCTAAGAGAAATAAATACTCTCCTGAAGGTATTTAATTTACTGTCAGATATTGTTTGATTTTTGGAAAAGTTGTCTGCATTGGGCTACTTTCTACAGTTTGCTTTATTTCCACCATAAATGATGATTGTAATAAATTAATATTAATATCTTGAGAATTAAAAAAAAAAAAGTTATCTTTGGAAATGTTTATACTTAGTTATGATTATTAATTTCCCCTACAATGCATGTTGGTTTCTGACATCTTTGAGCTTCCTCATTCTTCTGTTTTTTAATTTTTGAAACAAAAAATGGCTTTTAACATTGACTGCAACCCCCCTGCCCAGTATATCTTTGGAAGACCAATCCACTCTCCTCTTTCCTTGTAGCTTTTCTCTCCATGTGAGCCTTGGAATCTATTTAGCATCCATTCTCTCCAAGTGACTTGCTTAGCTCAGTATTCTTAGTTTAATGACTGAGAATGTTAGCTTCATTAAAAAAATCACAGAACATCCCCTTCTTTCTACTTTTCCTAAATGCTCCATACTTCAAAAATTCTGCATAAATCCTTTCTCTCAGAAATATGAATATTGTTTTCCTAATTTTTTAGCCAAGCTCAGGTCTGTGATGCCCATGATAAGAGTTATATCTCAGAATACATCTAGTAAGAACTTTTATTTTTTCTCTTTTTTCATGATAAATATCATTGGGCCAAGGTTGACATAAATTCAACCAGAGGTTGGCATTTATTGAAGTTTATATAAATGCCTCTTAAAATACATTTTTAATGAGATTTACATATGAGTAGAAGACCAAGGCTCATACAGGACAGAGGAGCCATGGAGGAAGTAAACATATACTTACACTTAATCAATTTTATTTTTATTGAAACATAATTGGCAAATAAATTAAATTTAAATTAATCCCAAAGTTAATGTAAGTTAGCTTATTTTAAAACAACCTATTTTGATTAAAATTAAAGTTGTCATAAATAAGATATAGTTTTATATTTATCATAACAGCACTGGTTTTAGGAAAAGCCTAAATTACTAACTTTTAACAACCTGAAATGGAATAGTTAGAACCTCTCAGTGATAACAAAATTATTAGCAACTTTTCCCCACTATAACAGCCTCTTCTTTTCTGTAATATAATTACAATATTGTTTTTTAATAGATTTTTTGTCTTTTTTACAATAGGCTCAACATCCTAATATTGTTACTGTACGTGAAATAGTTGTTGGTAGCAACATGGATAAAATTTTTATTGTTATGGATTATGTTGAACATGACTTGAAATCACTCATGGAAACAATGAAATCCAAGAAACAGGCCTTTATCCCTGGTAAGTAGATATTGTTGTTTCTTTGTGATATTACTTCAAATAAAGTTGATGCTATTGTTATTTCATTTTTTATTGTCATAGTTTATAACATGCTCTTAATTTTGAAATAATCTACATTCAAGAATGAAGCACAACTGGATTAAAATAATTTATTTATATTTTTAACAGGCTCTCATGTTATGAAATAAATAAGGCGGTGAGTAACGGAATTCTCCTTTTCATTAATTTTAATAGAAACAAATACTCAGGAAATTTATTTCAAAGGGAATGGTATAAATAAGATGTGATGAATTTAACATTTACTTTTTTATCCTATACTCACCATGTAGCACCTCTTGTCTCAATAAATGGAGAATTTCAAATTAATGTTTTGACTTTGTAAATCTAATTTAATTTAATTAAAAAATGAAAAAAAATTTTTTTTTCAAAAAATCATTAACCAAAACCTTCTTGGGTTTTTCAAATAATGTGGGTCAATCTGTTTTAAATATTTTGTTATAAAATTAAACAGTTTAAAAATGTTTCACTATTAAATTCGAATGACGTAAATAGTTTTATTTATAAAAATTGCAGCTTAAAAATTATTACATGTCTAAGGTTCATTTTATTTTACATTAAGGTCTACAAGACCTCTAAAAAATATATAAGTTTTAATTTTAGCATGATTAATCTGATATTGAAATGACAAGCATGATTTCTTAGCCCAAATAAATTTCAATTTTTGATATATTGTTGTAGTTATCAATACACGTATCAATATATTTTTTAGCATAACTTTTAAGTTTCAAGATATTTACAATGTTTGTAATGAAATTACTTACAATATGACAAACCATTAACAATTATGAACCTAAAACTATTCTAAGACAAATTTCATTAAATAGTAGAAAACATCAATGTTTTGAAGATATATGATGGCGACACAGCCAATTCTAAAAAACTAAAACCTAAGATTTATTATTACAATTTTTCATAAACATTTTGGTACAATACTGTGATATATGTTCAGATTCGATGAAGGAAAACTTTAATATATATATATTTTTTTCTTTCCTAATGATTTCTTAAATATTGTTCTTAGATCTCAGACTATTGTTTGTTTTTTGTGATAAAAAATCAGTTTCAATTAAATGATGAAAGGAATATGGTCCGGGTGCGGTCAAAAAAACTCAAATAGTAGAAATATACTATTTTAATGAGCCAACGTTTCGCCCCACGTTGCAGGGCTTCTTCAGGGCTATTTTGACGGCAGTCAAAACAAAAATGCTTACATTTTTAAAAATATTACATTTTTGTTTTGACTGCCGTCAAAATAGCCCTGAAGAAGTCCTGCAACGTGGGGCGAAATGTTGGCTCATTAAAATAGTATATTTCTACTATTTGAGTTTTTTTGACCGCACCCGGACCATATTCCTTTCATCTTTACACACGGTCACTCAATAATCTTCCAGTTTCAATTAAAATTAGTTAATAGTGTACTAGGGCACTATTACAAGTCAAGACAAACTGTCTCTCGATCACAAGTAAGTCTCTTGTCACTCGAATTTGTTCTCCAAACCTCAAATAATCAAGAGTTGGTAAACAAATAAGATTAAAAAACATAAATTATATTTACCTTAATAAGTGTAATTAATATAAAATATTCTGGTACAGTGTGAACATAACAAAACTTTAACTTACCTTACCTTACCTTACATTCTTACTTTGAATGGAAATTAATTTTTGCTCAAGTAGAACTTCTAAAAATTATGTGGTTCCGATCCACAATAGAAATATTTGTTTATTGTAAAGTAATGTAAAAAGAAATACTTTTTTGTAGAATCATATCACTGTAATAAACAGTGCACTTGAAGTTACCATTGAAATACAAAAACATTTATTTCAGTTTATTTATGGATTTTTTGTAACTTTCTATTGTCTTCTACAACTGTATATGTTAGATATTAATTTTTCTTAAATCTTCAACTTTTCAACATAACATTAAACATCTATACTAAAGTATATAAAAAAGTATTTTTCCTTTAGTAATTATCAAATTCTTTCATAGTTTATATTTATCAATTTTTTTTATTACTACTGTCAATAAGAGACTTCATAATTTCAAATAAACAAAATTTAAGTACTTTAGTGGACTTTTTTTGATTCACTATTTGAGTCCTGTCAAACCCTTTCAAAGAGGATAATACATGTTTAATATTAAATATAAGAAGATGGTCAGTCAAAAAAAGAACAAATAGTTATAAACTATTTGTTCTTTTTTTTACCGCAACCCTGACCATCTTCTTATGTCTAAGTTTTATGGTCAACTATATATACATATATGTTTAATATTAAATATCACCTAATTCTGCATTAATATAACGAAATTAAGTTTTTCATATTCGCAATACTTCTCAGTAGATGACCAATCTGAGGACCAAAGCCTATGCATAGTTTACCATACATAAATGCCACTTAATGTCATCAATTTTACACTTTTTTACAATTTCTAAAAATGCTTAAAATTGTCTTAAATGCTCTAATGATTTCGATTAAACTCATTTTATCAATGTACTATTTAATTTTCTTTAATATCAAGTAGGTCTCATCCTCATTGAAATTGCCCAACTGGGTTTAAATGATGAATTTTCAAAATAGCTTTCTGTAAATTACCTTTAATTTTATCTATTTGAAATATTTAATTATCTCTCATTGTCAATGGTAGTAAAAAATGGCTGATAACAAACTAAAGGATAAAATGTTCCATGTCACCCCAGTGGTGACTCAGGCGGAGTTGCCGAACGAAAGAGTCAAGAGTAGTAATACAGATGTACAACACACCATTGAAAAACCAAAGATTTCTGAAAAAAAAAATAATATTAAATGTATAAAATTGTTCAAGATAATGGAAAATGGTTTAAATAAACTGTATTTATAAAAAATCTTTTCATATTTCAATAATTGTTATGACTATAGTAGGTTTTTACTTTCACTTACTTATGTATGAAATGAACACTATAGGGAAGTAATGTGATCACTTAACTTTAGTAGCCTGACGAATAGAAATTAATTTTTACTCAAAGTAGAGGGATGAGTAAAACACAATTACATAGACAGTTAAAAATATTAAATTCATCCCTTAGAATAATTTTTGTTTTATTGTTAAAATATTTATTTCTTTTGTTAGGTGAAGTGAAATGCCTGATGCAGCAGTTGCTTCGAGCTGTAGCCCACCTACATGATAACTGGATTCTTCACAGAGATTTAAAGACTTCAAATCTTCTCCTGTCTCATAAAGGTGTTTTAAAAGTTGGAGATTTTGGTTTAGCAAGAGAGTATGGATCTCCTTTGAAGCATTACACACCGATAGTTGTTACATTGTGGTATCGAGCTCCAGAATTACTTCTTTGTACAAAGGTAACATTTGATTTTTTTTTATAGATTGTTTGTTTTTAAAAGTTTTTAATTTACTATTGACAATGATGTTGAATTTATTAATTATGAATGGTAATTTAAATAATTCAGTATTTTATCAAGTTCTATAAATGACTAATTGGTTGTTGTTATTAACAGGAGTATTCCACAGCAATTGATATGTGGTCAGTCGGTTGTATTTTTGCAGAGCTCATGACAATGGAGCCTTTATTTACGGGAAAGTCAGAACAAGATCAATTAAACAGGATATTTAAGACGTTAGGAACACCTAATGAAAGGATTTGGCCTGGTTATTCCAAATTGCCTGCCGTTCAAAGAATGACCTTTACTGAGTTTCCAGTATCTGTTTTGAGAAGTCGATTCTCTGTTCCTCCAACAGAATGTGGTTTCAATTTGTTAAATGGGTAAGTTAATCATTTCTTTTTTCTTATAGTAGTTACACTTGTACAGCTGAACTGATTACCAGTAAGTCACTCCTTCAGGTGAATTGATTCTTTTTCCTTTTTAATATAAAAAACTTTTTATTGTAAAAAACAATCAAAATTCCCAAACATTAGGTTTTTTAGACAAAAGGATTTCTTTTCTTTTCTTTTTTTATTAAGTTTTTAAAAATCAACTGCTCCGGAAATTAGTGTCTGCCAATGACTGACTGAATGAATAAATGAAAATGAATGAATAAATAAAAATAAAGCACTATAGATATTCGACAATCGGTTTCAATCCTCACCAATGTTCTCCCTCAAATTTATCAAAATTAAAATAAAAACCCTAAATGGTTAAAGTTAAAATAAAATTCATCATCTTTGTTAAAAATAAAAAACACCGCTCTTCTTTGAACTGTTTATATAAAACTAAATATTATTTATTTTATGAAATATACTTACAATAAAATTCAAAGAACTTAGTGGCGAGTAGTAGTCCTTAATAAAACCAAACATCCTCACTAAAGCATTAATACCTAAAATAATGAAATAGTAATTTTTTTTATAGATTGCTTCATTAAACAAATTAATATTCATTTTTTTTTTATAAGAAACTCCAACTGATTTTACTAATATTGTATGACTGTGTTTTTCAAGAATTATTATTGCTTATGACTTCATGATGTTTGCATATTTAGTGATTAATTATTTATTATTATCATAAATAACATTCAACTTGTACTCATATCTTGTTTTAAAAACTACAAATACTGAATTGGCAATTTTGTTTCCTTGTTAATAAAATGAACTCCCTATGTTCTATCTTTTACAGATTTCTGACTTATAATCCAGCCACAAGATTGGCTGCAGAAGCTGCATTAGGACACGAGTACTTCAAAGAAGTTCCCTTACCAATAGACCCTGCAATGTTTCCTACCTGGCCAGCAAAATCTGAAGGGCACAAAATTAAGAAAGTTTGTAGTCCCAAACCGCCATCTGGGGGAAGAGATTATAAACAGTTGGTATGTTCTGTTTGATTACAATATTATTATGTTTTATTTATCTATTTTCATCACCAAGCAGCATTGAAAATTATGATTCAATGAAATGGAGTTTATTTTATTTAGTTTTTTATACTCATTCCCAAAATACATACCTCCATTCTCCACAATAACAAGAAAAGGAAACAGATCTTTATGTACAGTGATCAGCTATCACACATAATTTCCTCGCCCATTCACAAAGGTAGTTCTGTTCATCAATTGAGTTAACTTTTTCTCCCTCACAGAATAAAACCATGGCTCCCTCAGCAGTTTGTTGTGCACACCTTTGGATTATAGATGGAGTTAATTTTTTTCATATTGTCATTGAATTATACTATCATGAAATAGGTACTAGGTAATGCCACTCAAATAAGGTTTGACTAGGAAGCATATGGTATGCTATCTCTTGTGGTCTAACCGGTACCTTTATCTCACCAATGCAGTAATTAACAAATCACTTCTTAAATTTAATAATATAATCAATTACATGATATATACCATAATATGTATCGGATATTATACAGCTTATTAGCTTGTGGGGTAATCTGCTCAATTTCAACTTCCTCATCAATCTTTTGGTTAGAAGTTCCCAGGCATTGGGAGGAAACATCATTGAAAGAGTAATAAAACTAAAAATATTTGTTGGGCTCCATCTAATTTTTACATCCCTGTTTGAAATTCTGAACCCAGAAGAGAGTCATGCACTTAAATAATCCTTGCACATCCTCGTTTTATGATTGATTGTTGCTGGGTACTCGTACCAGAATGCTCACATGGATTCGCCCATCCTAGCTGTCAGGTATTCCTACTGAAGTACGAGTCAGATTCAGGCCTTTTTATTTAACCTAACTTCTTAGGTTATTTTCTTTCTACTTGGACCTATAACTTATGTCCAAGTTAATATGCATTATCAGTCATGCTCTCGAAGGTGGCTTGTATTTTATGTAAGAAGTAGATTTAGAAAAGCAACCTAATTTCTTTCAATAAACATAACTTTAAACTTATTGCTATATATTCATCGCCATTATGAAAGATAAAATCATAATCATTTAGATTATTTGTAGCAACAATGCAGAACAACACTTTATAATAAAAATACATTTTTGAATTCATATAGTTTAAAATTTGTTAAAAAATTATCTATAATTTCCCCCTTTTATTTTTTGTTATAGGAAGACACAGATGAAGGGTTTCACATGGGAGTTGGTGACAGGAATCAAGCTACTTCCGGTCCTGGCTTCAGCCTCAAATTTTAAAAAACCTTATTTTACCATTCTTTGTATATATTTACTTAGTTCTGTAAACATATTACTATTATATATAAATTTTTGTATAATTAAATTTTTTTCCATAAATTACTGTTATCAATTAAATGAATTTAAAATTTTATTACCTTAACATTTGTGTATATCAAACTCTAACAAGAACATTATAGCAAGTTGGGTCACTATTCTTTGCACCATCTAAAAAACAAACTAGTAATATCCATTTGGATACATTATGAAAACGATTAAAATTAAATTACCCAGTGACAATCATTATTTAATGATCAACAGTGATAATAATAATAAACAAACTATGAACAATCATTATTTAATAGTGATTGTCACTGAGTAATTTTGGTTGTAGAATATGCCCTTTACAAGAGTTCCACAAACAGTATTACTTTTATATGATTTTTAAATTATATAATATATTAATGAAAGGAATATGGTCCGGGTGCGGTCAAAAAAACTCAAATAGTAGAATTATACTATTTTATTTGGCTCAATAAAATAGTATAATTCTACTATTTGAGTTTTTTTGACCGCACCCGGACCATATTCCTTTCATCTTTACACACGGTCAATCAATAATCTTCCAGTATATAATATATTATAAATTTTTTTAAGTACTTATCTCAAACAGTGAATTTCTTATTTGTGTTACTGTCCTTTCCAGTTGTGGTGTGCATTATAGGGATGAGTAGGGTAGCTGTGTAGGCAAGGTACTTAGGAAGTCTAACTCTTAAATCCAGGATCAAGGATGGCTATGAAAGGTTTTTTTATCATTTAGCTGTACAATTCTGGTGTTCCAAGACCAAGATCTTACTGAGACAGTTTTTATTAAAATGGGTACCATATCTGGTTATATCTAGAGTTCACTTCCTTGCCATATTTCACACTAAGAGTTACATAGTAGTTTTTTGTTTACTTGCCATATTTCGCAAGGTGTACGGATTTCATTTTGTATGCTTTAGTATTACAAGTAAAAACTGCAAAAGTACACAAACTATGGAATATAGTATCACATAGTGAGCTGTAACTTAAAATTACTGAATTTAAATAGTTTTTTAATTATTGCTATTAAAAAGAAAACATGACGTTTAAAAACTACAAAATATCAATTTTCTTCTCTCCTGTAGAGAATTATACCATATCTATATGAGCTTTTTGGTTGTTTTGGGAGTCATCTTTATCCTCCTTAAACATTGCTTAACACCAACAGATCACTATTTTTCTATACACCAGATATGATCTCATTTATGACATTGAATATTTCTGGACCCATGATTTTGAGAGCTTTGGCAATACTGATCTGATGATGACTGATCAGTAATAATGATTTTGGACATAAACATTTTGGATAATTGTTAAATATGTAAATAAATAAAGTTTTAGTTTTTATTTTGTTTTTTAAATATCATTGCCCAATTAATAGCGTGTAAATCTCCACCTTCCAATTTTAAGTTAACCTATATCAACATTTGATAAATTCTTCAAATATGTTAAAAATTTATAGTAGTGAATAATTTATAATCATTAGAGTTTCATGTATGCCTGATGAGGTAAAAAATATTACTGGTTCAAGGTTTGCTTTGAGGTTTGAAAAAAAAAAACCTGGAAAAGTAAGGGAATCTCTTATACAGTATCCAGATTTGCAAAGGCAATTGGCCTGTTTTGAGCAGAGGAGGGACGGTGTACAATAGGCCCTCTGAGGACGCGGTGCTTCTTGGCCGGCTTAAAAAAAAAAAGGGAATCTCTTTAAGCTATTTTGCTAAACTCCCTGGAACATAATAACTATGTAGATGAAATCATGATATAAAATTGTTATTCAATATTAGAATTTGAGGTGAATCAGCTTTTTTTTTTCCCCTGTGAGTTTATCGTCATTACTATATTTTCAAAAATAAATTATTGAATCATAAGGTTCTAAATTATCTAATAACAAATTTCTCCAACAAATAAAAAACAAAATTTTATTAATTGTATTCTATAAATTAATTAACAAAATATTTAAAGGAAGTTATAATGGTATTCTTACAACTTTTTTTCATGTTCCTATATACAATTTACTTGCATATTGTAAATTTATTTTTTAATACAATATAACAACTCAGTACTTCACATACTTTGGACCTGAAATTTTAAACAGAAGATTGGATTCACGATTGGGATTAAAACCATCTGAATACTTGAATTGAGGAGACTGAAAAAAAAAAAAAAAAAAGAATTAGATAATAAAATTTTATATAAAACAGAATGTAAGTGAAATTGTGGATGAGCATTAGCTAATAAGAAAAAAAAATGAAATAGTAAAATATCTTTCAGTAAATCTAATTTTTATTTTCTTAGCTGGTATTAAAATTAAAACTCATTTTCCAGCCTCTGCAGGTTGAATCCATGCACAAAACCTAACACAACATGCTCGGCTGCCAAGACCTCAAAATAAGTTTTGTTCAACCAGTACTCCAAATGTTTATATCCACAAAAAAGTTTCTATAAAAAGCATCAACTAGTTGGTACTGAATCTGCTTTAAGAATTCCAAAAAAAATGAAATATATACATTCTTTAAGCGAGGAAATCATTAAAAACTATTAAGTAACCATTCAGCAGAATCGAAATTGGCTAACAACTGTATCCTTTATTGATTTATAGGATGATAAAAAGTTCAATAACATGCTTGTGCATAAACCATACCATTAATTGCAGCTATCAATTCCTCCATAGGAAATTAGAATATTTATTCCCTCAGCTTGAAATCGGTTATCGTATTCAAACTTTAAAAATACTTCCTAAACATTTTATTTTTTTTTTTAATCAGCTAACTTACACTATTAATAATATTATTGTATTCAGCGATATCTTCGCCAGGGGCTACTAGCTCTGGTGCATCAAGAAATGGAACATGCATCATATGCATCAGTGAAGACTTTTTGTCTGCATACCTAAAATAAAAAATACTTTAAATAATACCTTAAATTAATAATTAAATAATTTTAGTTAGGTTGGCAAACATCTATTGGATATAAATTACCTGTACTTTACAATCTATAAGAGAGATGAGTAGTTCTTGAAATTAAGATATATCTAGAAAAATTACTTTTTCACATGAATAGCGAAATTATGGGCTGAAATATGATAATATTTAAACTTTACCATGCCCACACTATGAAGGTAATTCTGTATTGATCATGTTGGCCTTTTTAATATAGAAGGCGGTGGTGACACTCGAGTAGTAGGTGGATGCATGTGTGTCCTCTCTCGTGGTAATGTGTAGAATGCTCAATAAAACAGGCTTGCACTTACAAGTGTTATTTCTTTGCCTAAGAAACGTATGTTATTCTCATATTTTATGGGCTCAGAGAAGGGTGAGATAATTATTTCTCATGATTTAAAGTATGATGAGACACAGATTAATTATTTGAATAATAATAAGTTAACCTCAAGTCAATAATTATTCATATAAAATCAACCAATCCTCTTCAGTTGCACTAAATGGCCAGACGCCTGCTGAAATGGAATTGTATAGAAGAAACGATTTGTCAAAGCTACGAGTTTTTGGATGTAAAGTCTAGTACTTTCAATTGCCAAAGGGAAGCAAACTTGAACCTAGAGGTCAGGACGGACCAATGGTTGGTTATTCTGGTGCTGGATATCGGATTTTGGACCCAGAGAAGGGTGAGATAATTATTTCTCGTGATGTGAAGTTTGATGAGACACAAATTAATTATTTGGATTATAATTGTTGGACCTGCATATATCTCATCTAATGAAGAAGAGAACAAAGAAGAAAATGAAATAAAGACACAGAGAAGAAAGCATTCTCAGACAGTGAAGAAGAGTTCTACAGATTTGAGGAAGAAAGCGATAAAAAGAAAATAGATTTTGTTTCTAAGAATTTAATTACTATTGATTATGTAAATACATCTTCAAACATAGCAAACATTTTTACTAATAGCAATAAGTTCTCATTTTTATTTAGATCTAAGCTTTGTTTAAACAAATTTCTTTTTGGTGTTTTTATTATTATTGTTCTTGTTTGATTTTAATTAATATTTCTGCAATTTCAAGTGATTTCTTGTTTTGACATTTTATAATTATGTATGGACTTGAAATTGAGAGGGAGTATGAGAGTAATTCTGTATTGATCATGTTGGTCATTGTAATAGACAAGGCCGTGGTGAAACTGTCGAGTTGTAGGCAGTTACATGTGTGTCTCTTTTGTGGCAATGTGTATGGTGCTCAATAAAACAGGCTTCCACTAACAAGTGATATTTCTTTGCCTAAGAAACAAATATTATTCTCCATTAATATCCATATACACTAATCTCCACCTTTGAGTCAAATAAGATATACCATTTTCGATATACATATATATCATGTGTGTAGGTCATTTCTGACATACAAGGGGAGGGAGGAGGGTAACCAATCTAGGTAACCTAGAGGTAATTAATCTATTTAAACCAGGGTGAGTAGATCAGGTTATCATTCATGGGATCATCACAAAAAATGTCAAAGTGAACCAGGCCCGGTGTTTATAATTTTTTATAACATGAGTGAATATAGATTTAAAAATATAAAAGTATCAATAAAAATACATTCATACATGTATAAGCAAAAGTAAGGAATGGTATTATAAGAATTTAAAGGAGTCTAAAGTCTCCAAAAAATTATTATAATTATAAAGGGTTTGATACCAATACCACTGATTGTTGTTTCTCCCTCAATGAAAGAGGTCATTTTTCGCATTAATTAAAAACACAAAAAATCTCTACCAAAAAAATTTAATTTTGTTAAAAAGGCTTCAATTTTTTTCTTTTTTAAAATACAAAAACCGTTTTTAACACAAATCTATAGATTGAAAATCATAACTTGATATTAAGCCAACTCCTTTAGAGAAGCCATTCCAATTGAAAGCCAGTATCTTTTATCAGGCACTAAATGAAGTTTCAATACTTAATTCAAAATCTGCATCTATGATCTATTATTTTGTTTTATCTATACTTTCTTACTTGACGGAAAGACAAGTTTTATACAAAATAACTTATCATGTTAGCAACTGATTGGATATTATGCAGGAAACCTTTACAAAATGTTAAAAGAGAAGCAGGTCTTTTACAGTTAGAACCATTATTGCATTGCAACAAACTTCATTGATTAGGTGTTCTTTTATTTTATTATTACTAATCTTTCACAAAATCAATTAGTAAGTGGTTTCATCGTCATGTAATATAAACCATATTTTTGAGGATAGAAATATTTTAAAGAAATATCAAGTATACTATATAAACTACCTGTTTCTAATTTCAGCCCAGTCCTGTTCTTTGTTACCAATAAACCAATCTTGAAATTTTTCATCATACATGGTATAACTGAAAAAATAAAATAAAAAAAGATTATTTAAAATATAATATGATTATTATATTAATGCATCCATTTAAATTAACACATAATATGGTGGTTACACACACATGCGCACACAAGTAGAATCTGACTATAACAGATAAGTATTATTTATTCTATTACTGTAGTCATGATGTCTTAGTTGAGTAAAAATTTGGCAGTCGAGCACGATTCTGACCACTCCACTTCCTTGGACAACTGTTGGTCAAGCAACAGTACTTCCTTACAAAGTACTGCACCCCTCACCTCACCCTTTATAGCTTGTAGTGGTACAGATTTATTTATTTTATTAAGTACTGTTGCTTGACCAACAGTTGTCCAAGGAAGCGAAGTGGTCAGAATCACGCTTGAACGCCAGATTTTTACCCAATTAAGGGTATCCACTTTATGAGGCTGGGTGGACCCTGGAGTGCTCTTGAAACCTAAGGGCTGACTCAACAGCAAACAGATAATAATTATCTGCGACAATCAAATTCAAACCCAGGTCCTTGGAATTAGTGATCCATTGACTTACCAATGAGCTACCCACTCCACTACATTTATGTGTATATATAAAGTTACAGTCAGCTGTACAACTCATACCAGCTGATCGACTAGATCATGCATCCCAGGGACCACTCGAACGTGGTCATTATGAATTTACAACGATGCCATTTGGTCTTAAGAACGCACCCGTGACTTTCCAGAGGCTGATGGATGAGTTCCACTCCGTGTATTTTTGGATTATGTGGGTGTCACATGAACTATCAGGATACGGCGGCAGGAGAGAGAGATTAACTATTGCCGTTCAGTATGGCACGATGGAGGGTGTGGGCTAAAGTTAAGGATAGGGTAGAGAGGGAGAAGCAAAAATGAGTAGCAAGGCAAAACCTCGGTGACCACGAATTAGATGGCCAAATTAAAATTGGGACTGTGGTATACCGGAAAGTTGGGACGAACAATAGAAAAGAGCTGCAGAGATACGAGGACCCTTACAGGATAATCACAATCAGAGAACAAAAGTGTCCAAAAAAACCCTAGAGAGTTTAAAGGAACCAAGTAAACTAAGGAAGGTCCATTTGGAACAGTTGAAACTACCTACAGCAGCAAAACCTTGACGGCCTGGAATGCCCACAACCCCCTTCTAATAGAAGAAATTTTTTATTGTAGAAAATTGTTAGTTGTCTTTTTGATTGTTGTACAGAGAGTGTTGTTTATTTATTTATATTTTTTTTTTACTTAGTGATTTTTTTTTTTTTTTTTTTTTTTTTTTTTTTTTTAGTTTTTCTCTTCTTAGGTTTAAATGTATATATTCTTACTTTCTTTTCTTGTATTTAATTTGTAGCTTTTTATTTGTATAGATTTATGTAATATTAATACATAATATGTAATAAGTTTACGAGGAATGTTTGAAACTGGTGGGGAGAAGTTACAGTCAGCTATACAACTCATATCAGCTGACTCAAATGCATATATAGATGAGCTGGTCTCAATAAAAGTGAGTTAGACGCCAGCCGGAATAGCCCCTCCCTATTCCTAGTACGCTTACAGTAGACTCAAGCCATCATTGATGACACTGCCTTCAGTGGACCCGGCAACTTATCTTATAATGCCACTCTGGTGGTCATCAAAAGATCGATATTTGCCTACATATATATATATCCCCATTTTTTATTGTATATATTTAATTTCTTTATGTTTATTTTTTCCAGGAGGTCAGAAAAAAAATAAAAATAAAAGTCAGTGTTTGAGCAGCAACCGAGTTGATCATTTCTATCTCCCTTTTCTCTTTTTTTTAAGTCTTTGTTTTACCAAACGTTTAACTTTTATTATATATATATATATAATCAAAACAGTGAAACTAGAAATCAGTTGCTGGTAAACTCCTTACCAACCATATTTGAAACCTACTGGAACAATGATGGCATGAGAAATTCAGGCAATGTATAGAAAATTCTAGAGGCTACTGAGGAGATGCACCAGAAAGAGAAGCTCGATAATACTCCATGGCAGTGTCAAACTTATGATGGCAGAAGAGAAGGCCACAAAGTTTGTGGATCACTACAGTGAAATGATAATCAAAAGGTCAGGTCTTCTGTCTGACCTACCAACAGAAGACATCAGAAACAATTATGTGTTTATATTCCCGAAACAGTTCAAGGCTATTCTTCGTCATTCGAGGGGGAATAAGACCCCATGTCATGACAGGATACAAACAATACTTTTGAAACAGCTGCCCAGGAGAGGTATAGCTCATTTGACAAACCTCTACAACTCATACTTTGAGATCCTTCCCTGAGGCATGGAAATGAGCAATCCTCTTCCCACTTCTGAAACCCATGAAGACCAGACCCCAACCTGCTGATTACAGACCAATAAGCTTGCTTCCGCACATGGGCAAAGTTTTTGAAAAAATTATTCTTAATTATCTCATAACCTATTGCTTAAGAGCTAATCCCACTGGAGCAGACTTGGCTTCTCTTCTTGGTCTCAGCCAGGATCACCATCAGGTAAAAGTACAGACAAAAGTAAGAAAGAAGACATTGAAGAACGAGGCAATGGTGATGATCTCAATAGACTGCAGAGAAGCATTTGATTCAGTGTCCCATGGTTTGCTATGTAAAACACTGCAAGACCATGTATTCCCAGAACAGCTATACACTCTATTGATATCATTCCTGCAGCACCACTCATTAAAGGTTTGAGTCAGTGTAGTGGTATCCGGAGAGTTCCCACTCACCTGTGAAGTATCCTAGTCTGAGCTATCATCAATACTTTTCTCAGTATATGTTGCTGAAACTGTTGGAGCCAAGACTACTGTAGCAGCTTATACCGATGATATAGCCATCTACAGTTGTTCAATGAATGCAGAGACAGCTCTACGCTAAGCGGAGAAGGCTTGTATGGAAATAACAAAGAAACTGGAAGAGCTGAATATTACAGTTAATCCCACGAAGACAAACTATAATATTTTCTCTTTCCAGAAGAACAAACATCCTCTCCCTAAAGTCTATAGAGTAGCAGGGAATGAGAATAGATTAGCAGGCAGCATAGTATATCTGGGTGTCACCCTTGACAGACACCTGATGCTAGCTTGCTACTGCAATAAGAAGATCAAGCTGGTTAGGACCAAGTATTATAGACTGAATCACCTGTTAACTTCTCCTGATCTTTCTGTCTGCCTCAAATAACCGATTTACAAGAATGCACTCAGACCAGCCCTACTCTATGGAGCACCTATGCTGACCAATATAACACCTTCAACAGCCAAGAAGCTCCAACAGTTTCAGAGTGGTATACTCAGACGTATCATCTAAATATGGACCTCATTTTCCATTCCTGATGTCAGCAATATATATCCTGTCATGCAATGTGTGTACATAATATGATGCAAATTTTAAATTGAAATGTAAAACATAACAATAAATAAATATATGTATACACATACCCTTCAAAGTCAATCCTTTCAATATCTTCAACAACAACCTCAACATCCCCTCCTTCAGACCAATCATACATCAGTAGTTCAGCATATGAACTAAAGTATTAAAAAATTAAAACATATGGCATCATGATAACTTTTTATAATTAATTAGCCTAAATACTAATAAAATTTAATATAAACACAGAGGTTCAAATTTTACAAAAAATAAACTAATTATACATTATATATGTATGTATAGTTGACCGTAAAAATTGATATATAGGGAGATGGTCAGGGTTGCGGTCACAAGTGAAACGAAAATAGTTTACAACTATTTTATTTTCCAACGTTTCGCCCCACTTTGTAGGGCTTCATCAGGGCTAAAAAGATACAAAATGAAACTAAGTTAAGATA